>NW_005871582.1:149775-200399 GCF_000147115.1 Myotis lucifugus | reverse complement strand
CTGAATTTTAATTTGTTCTTCAGGTTCTAGTTTCTTAAGGTGGAAGAAAAACAAAGGAGGAAGGATACCATTAATTGGATACAGCTGGGTTTATTGATTTAATATATTTTCTATTAAAATGTTTAATATTATAAATTTCCACCTAAGTACTGATTTATTAGTAGTAGCCTACAAATTCGGCCATGTTGTTCTTATAATGTTATCTGCTAAATCTAACATCTGTGTTAGTTTTGGGTTGGTTCCTAGCTTAGTCCTTTCAGGTTACTATGTAACAAAATACCACAGACTGGATGGCTTATAAACAACAGAAATTTATTTCTCACAGTTCTGGAGGCCAGAAGTCCAAGATCAGGATGCATGTACGGTTGAGTAAGGCCTCTTTTCTAGATCTTAGACTTCTCATTCTATGTTTCCTCACATGATGGAAGGGCTAAGCACTGATACAACTTATGAAGGCTCCACCCTCATGACTTAACCCTGCCAAAGGTCCTTCCTCTTTCTGCTAAATTTAATCATGAGGAAACTAATTAGGTAAATCTGGAATATTGGACATTGCATAAAAATAGATTTTAACCAAGGCTTAGCAGCGGTTCTCAACCTGTGGGTCGCGACCCCTTTGGGGGTCGATCGACCCTTTCACAGGGGTCGCCTAAGACCATCGGAAAACACATATATAATTACATATTGTTTTTGTGATTAATCACTATGCTTTAATTATGTTCAATTTGTAACAATGAAAATACATCCTGCATATCAGATATTTACATTACGATTCATAACAGTAGCAAAATTACAGTTATGAAGTAGCAACGAATATAATTTTATGGTTGGGGGTCACCACAACATGAGGAACTGTATAAAAGGGTCGCGGCATTAGGAAGGTTGAGAACCACTGCTCTAGTATCATCCATCACCTTTGGAGGTTAGGATTTCAGCATATGAATTTGGGGTGGGAGACAAACATTCAGACCATAGCATTTGTGAATTGATTTTTATTCTTATTATGGATTGTGTTTTCCACTTCTTTTTGTACCTGGTAATTTCTGTTTGGATGCCAAGATATTATGAGTTTTACCTTGTTGGAAGCTGGATATTGTTGTCTTCCTACAAGTTTTCTTGAGCTTTCTTCTAGGATGCGATTAACTTACTTGGAAGTAATTCGGTCTTTGGAGTTGTGCTTTTATGATTTTTTTATGTATGGATCTGGAGTGGTCAGTCTAGGGCAGTGGTTCTCAACCTTCTGGCCCTTTAAATACAGTTCCTCATGTTGTGACCCAACCATAAAATTATTGTCGTTGCTACTTCATAACTGTAATGTTGCTACTGTTATGAATCATAATGTAAATATCTGATATGCAGGATGGTCTTAGGCGACCCCTGTGAAAGGGTCGTTTGACTGCCAAAGGGGTTGCGACCCACAGGTTGAGAACCGCTGGTCTAGGGTTAATGGTTCTCCACTTATGAGGCAAGATCTTCTTGAGTATTTTACCCATTGCCTCTGAATTACGAGTTTTCTGGATCTGACCTTTGGGAACAGCACTATTCCCAGCCTGTGTCCATGACAGGTACTATTACCCCTAATCCTTTTGGATGATTCTTTCCCTGGCCTTGAATCGTTCTTTAAATATGCATGTGCTTATTCTGCTCTATGAACTCTAGCTGAGTTGGACCAGCTATAAAATTTGCAGGGCTCACATAAAATTAAAGTGTGACCCTTTGTAAAAATTATTTAGAATTTCAAGACGGTAACTTCAGAGCATTAAATCAAACACAGGCCCCTTCTGAGCTGCAGATGCACAGGTTGCGTGCCCCAGAAGCCAGTGCCTACTCAGGGTTTCACCTCACTTTCCCTTTCCTGTTCCAGGGCTTGGAAACTCCATAGGGCTTGTTTCCTTTATGTCCCATGTCTCAGGATTCACTGTCCTTTTTTTTCTTTTTTTTTTTGCCAGATGTTCATAGTATTTAAGATACTTTCTATTAAGATGTTTAATATTATATTTTTTCTGTTTTTATATTATTTTTTCTGTTTTTAAAAATTTTGTTATTTTTTTCAGGCAGGAGGATAAATTCAGTTCCTACTAGTCTTAATCTTAGCTCGAAGTAGTTATTTGTAGTGTAAAGATCTGATAGCTTCTTTTTTTGTTTAAGGATTTGGTAGCTTTTGTGTCAAGTTAAGATTCCCCTATTTGGTCTTTTGGCTTGACATTTTGTTTGGATAGCTGTTTGGGATAAAATTTGTCTTGTGTCATTTGCTGATATATTTTCCACTCTCTATTCCTTAGCTAGATGGTCTTGAAGTGGAAGCAAATATCCTGGTAACTATCAACTCATTTTCTGAATTGGACTACTTGATTTCAAGCAAACATTAACTTCCTGCTTGCAATCACTCTGCCCTTATTCTTCCCCATGTTGCATTTAAATGCAAACTGCAGATGGGTGAGGAAATTTCTCTTTTCTCCCATCTCCTGCAAAGTACACTATACCCTTGCAGTGCAATTGGATTGGCATTTGTACAGTAAGGTATTAACAGCCTTTCAGATATGCCCTGCCCTATTAGCAACAATATACAGTGATACAAAAATGAATTTGTCAAGAGTTTTATGGCTCTATGATCTATTGTACAATATTAATCCTGCTGCAGTGTTATTAAGTCATTTTTCATCTCCCCTCAAATTAATGTTGACGTTCTATTACTAGATTTTTTTCTTGTCCCCAGATTAAAACATAAAGGAAAAAAGTCTTTCCTGCTACAATATTAAAATTAATTACAGGGTAAGCAGTACCTTGCTTGGTGAAGTAGAATCCTCCTGGAAAATTTTTAACATTAATTTATTTCTCTGTTTTTCTACTTGTTTTTGTGCACAAAAAAAACCCAATTAGAACATACAGTACTTCTAAGGGCACAAAGAGAATATAATATAGCAAGGGGAGTGGGTAGATTAAAGTACATAAGATTTTCCAGACAGAAAATTCAAAAAAGCGGGGCCTGAGATTGGGAGAACCACACCTATCTAGTGTTTCTAGCCTAAAGGGTAAAAGAATTTGGGCTGATTTAGGACCATATTATGTTATGTTCACGGGAATAAAATGTTTCTTCTAGTCCAAGAAATTAGGGCCATTTAAAAATCACATGGTGAGGTCAACATTTATAAATCAGGGTAGTGTCATAATCAGTACTCAGGAATAATTTTGTTCCAAAACTAAGACTAAATGATGCTTTTCTGTGAATGCTTTCTTTAACATTTTTTGATTGATTGATTGATTGATTTTAGAGAGAGAAAGAGGGGGAGATTGATTGATTGATTTGTTGTTCCACTTATTTATGCATTTATTGGTTACTTCTTGTATGTGCCATGATTGGGAAGATTGAGTTTGCACTGTTGACATATTGGGACAGTACTCTAACCCACTGTGCTAATTGACCAGTCTACTTTTTTTTTTTTTTTTAAATAACTTATCATTTTCAACCATATGGGAGTAGTTATAAGTCTCATGTGATCTCTGTAATGAGATCTCAGGGTATTTTGGTGATTTCTGTTAATGGTTAGATAGGTAATCTGGAATGCTAATTGTTACTGTGGGAGGGATTCTACAGTAATTATTTAAGCCAAGATGTAAATTTTAACTTAAAATATTTATATTTTTGAATGAAAGAAGCAAGCTGAAGTGTAGTTATAATGTGTAACTATATAAAATATAACATGAATAATTAAAACATTTTTTTTGTAGAAAACCAGCATTAGTTATAAAAATTTAGCCAATTAAATACATTGTTGTTACTTTAAATTGTATAAATAGTGTAGCATCCTTCAAGAGGGTGAGAATTGGAGGTAGGATGAGGAAAATTGATGTTGAATCTCTAGCAGGTTGGAAAAATCACCATTTATCACATGGATACAGTGAATATTCAGATTTTATTGTCATTTTTATGAATAATATACAGAAGTAAGAGTAAAAGATAGTAACAAGCCTTTAGGAATTTAAATTAGAATTTCAGGGTAGCAAACCTCTTTGTATCAAGTAGATTTTGGCATGCAAATATCGTAAAAGATGAAAGAATACCGTCACATGTACATTTAGTGGAATGTGGTGGTCTGTATTCTTATATTGTGTGACAAAATATTGTGTGGCAAAATATTGTGTGACAGTGCCCTTCCTGATAAATGACTCCCTGATGAAAATACAATATTTTCTTTTTATCTCTAGAAATATAAGAATATAGAGTGCTGCTTTCTGTCTCTGCATTCATCTGATTATCTAATTGTGAATCATCTTCCTCTTAATTTTCTTCTGTTTGCTGTCAGAGGCAGAAAATGAAAAGCTCTGAATTCTCAACTATATTCATTGAAAGCTAAAAGCAGGCTACAGAGATGGTGTCACCAGTCTTTTTTAATTTCTCCTTTAAACATGATGCAAATATTTTGGACAATTGTTGTATTAAGTTTCTCCTTAACACCTGAATTATCTTGTAATCTCAGATGTATCTGTTCATCTAACAAGTCTTTATTGAGTCCCTACTATGCTAAAGGCATTGTGCTAATATCTGTAGACTGAATTTCTAACTAATTCTTCCAGGAAACAAAAAAGTACAGATTGTCTGAAGATGTTTTTGATTTGGCCTACAGTATTTTAAAAGTAGGGGAGATTTCACAAAAATTTTGAGTGTTTGGCTTCTCTTTAAAAATGTAGTAGTTTTCTTTTCTCTTTTAATTTCTGTGTGACAGAGTTCTGGTCAAGATGGTGGTGTAGGTAAAGGCATTATTTGTAACCTCCCACAGCCTCATCAAAATTACAACTAAATTACCAAATGACCATCATTCATAACTACCTGAAATCTAGCTGAACAGAAGTTCTAAAACTGAGGATATATAGAAGAAGCCACATTGAGACTGGTAGGAGAAGTGGAGATGCAGGTGGGCTGGTCACCCCCACACTCATATGTGGTGGTTAAAATCAAGAAGGGTATCTCAGCTACAGAGGTCCCCTCCAGGAGCAAGGGGTCGTCCTAGCCCCATATAAGAACCCCCAGCCTAGGGTTCCAGTGCTGGGAAGACATGTTCCCATAAATTCTGACTGTTAAAACCAGCAGGGAGTGTTGCTGAGTGAGATGGAGGGCTCTGGAGTCCCAGCAGTCCCTCTTAAAGGGCCTACACATGGACGTACTCTGACTCACTCACGCTGAGCTCCAGTGCTAGGTTAGGAGTTTGAAGTTGCCAAGGATACCAGAGGAAGAATTGAATGGTTTGATTTCAAGGCAAAGACTGGAGGGGCATCGTGCTCCCAGACAGAAGTGCTGACAGAGGCCATTGCTCCTTTGCTGAGCCCTCCCCCTACAGAGTCCATAGGCAGGCGTCATATCTGAATCTCCATCAATCTGGCTAACACTGGTGATTTCCCTGAGATCCCGCCCACCCAACTGGCAGGCCTGCCCAAGCCGTTTCTAGTGGATTTTTCATACAAATGACCAATCTTGATTCATGCATGCCCATACCTCATGCTAAGTCACCCCAGGCTCAGCAGTAGCAGCAGCCGGCCTTGGTTCACAGTTTGGCCTCTCCTGGGCACCTCTAAGCCCAGCACAAGTAGCAGCCATCTGCAGATTGCTCTCTGGCTTATGCCAGGTGGCCCCCAGGCATTGGCTGATCTTGCACCTTCTGTGAGGCCCCAGAGCCAGAGCACTCAGTGGACAGCTTCAGACCACATCCTACCACCTCTGTGAGTGACACACTCAAGGGATAGACTTGGTGGGCATCAAAGCCCCACTGAAGCAAATCCCGCTCAGTAGGTTTGGCCCTTGCACAGTAGCTCCTCCACTGTAGTTGCACCCAGTCCTCACAGCCAGTTGGCCTGGGGGGTGGGCAGTTCTCCCAGTGACATGCCAATAGCAATCAAGGCTCAACTACAACATGACATTGCACATAGCCTACACAGGGGTGGGGGGGGAGGTTGTGTACCTAGAGTGCCCAGCTCAGGTGACTGGGGAGGAGGGGCTGCACCACTGGGCCTTGCAGGACACCTTCTATGGCCACTCTACCAAGATTGGGAGATGGAACATTGCTACCTAATACACAGAAATAAACAGAGGGTAGCAGCCAAAATGCAGAGACAAAGAAACAGGTCCAAATGAAAAAACTGGAGAAATCTCCAGAAAAAGAACTAAATGAAATGGAGGCAAGCAAAGTACCAGATACAGATTTCAAAACAGTGGTTATAAGGATGCTCAAGAAACTTAGTGAGAACCACACAGCATATAAAAGGACATGGAAACCATAAAAAAAGAACCAGTCAGAAAGGAGGAATAACACTAACTGAAATGAAGAATAAAGTACAGGAAATCAACAGTGGATTAGACGAAGTAGAAAATCAAATCAGCGATTTGGAATACAAGGAAGGAGAAAACACCCAATCAGATCAGCAAAAAGGAAAAAAAGACTCCAAAAAATGAGGAGCTGAGGGGACTGGGTGCCGCCATCTTGTGGCTGTGGGCGCCGCTATCTTTGAGGGTGTGGTAGTCAATTAGCATATTCCCTCCTTATTGGCCGTGGGTGTCGCCATCTTTGTGATGGCGTGATGGTCAATTAGCATAGTCCCTCTTTATTAGATAGGATTATTGACTATATTTCCTATGCTGTATGTTTTTTAAAAAAATGTCTTTATTGATTTTAGAGAGAGAAGGGAAGGGAGAAGGAGAGAGAGGAACACTGATGAGAGAGAAGCATCAATTGGCTGGCTCCTGCATGCCCCCTACTGGGGATTAAGCCCACAATCCAGGTAATGAGCCCCTACCGGGAATCGAACCTGCGACCTCTAGGTGCATGGGATGACATTCAACCAACTGATCTACACCGGCCAGGACTCCTATGCTGTACTTTACATCCTCATGACTATTATGTAACTACCAATCTACACTTCTCATTCCCTTCACCCCCAACACTCCTCCCCTATGCCAACCATTAGTCTGTTCTCTATACCTATGAGTCTGTTTCTGTTTTGTTTGTTCTTTAAATTTCACACATAAGTAAAATCGTATGATATTTGCCATTCTTTTACTGACTTATTACATTTAGCATAATACCCTCTAGGTCCATCCATGCTGTCCCAAATGATAATATATTTTTTTAAACTGAAATAAGGAAGTTTATTACAGGGCCTGGAAGAAGTACCTTCTGCACTGAGCCTCTGGTGGTTAGTGTGTGTCATAGCGACTGGTCATTCCGCTGTTTGGTCGATTTGCATAGTAGCCTTTTATTATATAGGACAAGCTAACTTTGTTCAATACTCAACTTGTTATTAAGAAGCCTAAGTCATAACTATGTCCATGAAAAAATTTTTTTAGATTGCTTGCTAAATGTTCAGGCATTGGGGAGTACAAAAATGATTATCATATGATCTCATTCAGATAGCCTACGATTTACCAGTTTTAAAACTTACTTCTGAATGTAGGTCAGTGAGTTATCTCAGACCCAGTATTCAAGAATGTTTAGATTGGAGTGGGGTTTTATTTTGAATCAGATTATGGTACCCACTGACATAGTTTGAAATTTAACTCCAGTTCTAGGAGAGATTCAGAACAAAGGAGGGGGGTTTAAGTGCATGCCCAGCATGAGAGATTCCAAGCATGAGAGATCCCATTCCTGTAATAAGAGGAGTCAGAAGTTACAGGTGATGATGTTCAGAGGCATTAGCTTCTAGATTTAAAAGAAATGGTTTAGAGCAGTGGTCGGCAAACTGCGGCTCGTGAGCCACATGCGGCTCTTTGGCCCCTTGAGTGTGGCCATGAGGTTTCAATCGCACTGTACGTGTGCGCCCACACGTGGTATTTTGTGGAAGAGCCACACTCAAGGGGCTGCAGTTTGCCGACCACTGGTTTAGAGTTTTGAATTTGCTCTCGAAGTCTTCCAGGGCAATATCTTATGTTCATTTAATCGGTAATTTTATTACCAAAAAGTTTACAATCAAATGGAAAGTTAGTAGAAAAAAACTATTTTCTTTATAGATATTTAAAATATGGTCCTCTAATGTACTCTTCTGAGAAAAATGAGAATAGCTGTTACTCATGTATGGTATTGGGACTGTAAACCTAAATCTGTAAAACCTAAAAAAATCATAAGTATTCTCAAAGTAGTAGTTGTCTGCTTTCAACGAGTAGCTCAAAGTTACCTGCTGAATTTTTGTAAATTCTAAACACTGCTGTATAAAAACTGTTAACCCCTGTGTGAACACTGCTGTCTTGATAGAGAACTTATGAGACCATTTGCTTGCCCTTTGTTGAATCAAGATTAAAAGGAGAGGAGAGAAGCAAGAGACAGGTTAGTTAGCATTCTGACTCCTCACTGGAAACTGGTGTGGATCTAATGACTCTAGGTTATGATTTGCTTAGTTCTCAACTGCTTTCTCTTTTAAGGGAATACCACAAGTTTACCCTGCTATCTAAAAGTAGAGCATTCCTGTGAAACTTTGTAAGTCATAATGGTGTAAAAGCAAAGAAGCTATGACAATTAACTTTTATGGAAAAAAATTTGGAATATTCCCAGATGCAAAAAATAACCTACCAAATTGTGCCAGATAATACACAAAACCTAAAATAACACTAAATATAGTAAAAGCAGGAATGGTATGGTAAATACACAGCCTGTGTAAAGTAGTAATAATGTATGTATAGTGTATGTAATGTATATTTCACTAGGACTGATTTCCCTGTAAGTATAAAATAATGTAACACCACACTTTTGTATACCCATCAGTCTGATACTCAAGCAATAGACTTGTCTATTTTATCCATTACTGGATGCCAGCTAGAAGAGATTACTTTGCTACTAGCAGAACCAAAAGTAATTTCCACAGCTTTTAAGATTAGTAGGAATGGTGGGTGCAGGCAAGTTCAGTGAATACATGCTTTGTTTTATTCACCATGATCAAAAAGTGAGGGGTACCTGTATTACTGTTGGACATGCCTTCAAAATGAAACATATCTTTAAGATAATGTATTTTAATGGATTTAGTATTTTTTCTGAGAAAAGTTCCGAGTTTCTAAGGCAAGTCTGGAACTGTTTTAATTACTTGCATTTCTTGCCCTTAGAGAGCATGTTTTGAAAATTGCTGGTTGTTAAAGTTACTGGAGTTGGAAGAAAACATTATATGTTAGATTTTTTTTGGAAAACATTTTTAATGCTGCATTAGAAGTACAATATTAATTTTGCCAGTTGGTTGAAAAAACGAAGCAAAGTTCTCATAATAATGTTATCTTTGCCCTCACACAGCTGCATTATTACCCCATTGGGCTGTGTGATTAATGGTTTTTTTTCTGATAACCATAGAAGCACAGAGGATTCTTTCTGTATCACTGGGTATGAACTTTAATGCTGCTTTCCCAGTAAGCTGTGTAAATATGTGGTCTCAATATGTATCTCCAGTTTGACCTTTATACTTTCTATTCCTGCCAGACTTTGTGCTTGCTGTGGTATCTTGCTACATCTGTTGCAAACTCTTTCCCATTCCCCTACTCCTTGCCAGAAATGTTACTGTTATGAAATTTGTTTATTTTTCTGCATTCCTGACTTTCTGCATAATTTTCCTCCATGTAATTCAAGCTGTTCACATTCTCTAAGTACAGTTTCTAACTATAAGCTTACTGGTTTTTTGTTTTGTTTTGCAAACCTCAAATATACTACTTCCTAAATGCTTTTCTCAACTCCATGTGTCCTTTGAAGGTAACCCGTACTGTGATAAAATAAATATTTGATTTGTTTTCTTATATCTTCTAACAGCTCTTCTGTTCTTCCTGCTCACTTAAGGATGTGGTCGTTACTTAGATTGGTAGCTCTTTCCTCTTCTTCCTTTCTCCAATATTTACTGAATATGCTCTATGTCAGAGACTTTTAGGCTCCAGAAATAAGAGCAATGAGAAGCTTGCCTACCTTTTAAGTGTCTAGTTTTTTATTCATTCCACAAATATTTAACTGAATACCTATCTAATGTATACTAGTCACTATCCTACCACTAGGGATATAGTAGAAAATGAAACTGGCAGTCTACCTTCATTTTTCTTATATTCTTGCAGGAGGAGAGATAAATATATAAATATGTAATATATCAGAAAGTGATGAGTGTTATGGAATAAAAAGGGGATAAGGGGGTGTTAGGGAAAGGGTGTATAAATCTGAAGGCTTCTTTATGTAAGGGAGGTTGGTTAATAGGTAAAGACCAAGCCATGTGGTATCTGGGAGAAACAGTGTCCAGGCAGAGGTGACAAGTGCAAAGGCCCTGAGGCTAGAGAGTATTTAAGATGTGTTCCAGAAACAGCAAAGACACCACTTTTAGCTGGTGCAGAGTAAAAGACAAAGAGATAGAGCCAATAGTAATAGAAGCTTAATGGCCACATGTGGCCAATAATAACCATTTAGATGGTATCAGTCTAGCCCAGTGGTTCTCAACCTTGGCTGCACATTAGAATCACCTGGGAATCTTTTTAAAATCCTGATTTCTGGGCCACTGGTCTAGCCAGTACTCTTCTTTACCCTGCCTTTTTGGCCACTTCCATTATGTCTAGCCTTGCTTCAGGTGCTGATTCTTGGTCTAATTAATTATAGACATGGAGGTAAAGCTTGTTTCTTTGTTGCAGAAAGAATGACTGTGGGCATGGCAGGAGTCCTTGAGCTGAATATAGGCCTTTTTGTCTTTTAAGAGATAGTTAGGAATAAGAATGTGTTGTCTTCCTCGGAGTCAATTTCCACCCAGGATATTGTGCCACATTAGAACCCAATGTTCTGTGAAAGGTCTCTTATAAATTCTGCAGGTTTGAATATTTTTCACTAGAAAAGTGGCTCTGGAAACCTCTAGAGGTATTAAGGAATAGCCCTGATTCTTTTTTTAAAAAAATATATTTTATTGATTTTTTACAGAGAGGAAGGGAGAGAGATAGAGTTAGAAACATCGATGAGAGAGAAACATCGATCAGCTGCCTCCTGCACATCTCCCAGTGGGGATGTGCCTGCAACCCAGGTACATGCCCTTGACCGGAATCGAACCCGGGACCCTTCAGTCCGCAGGCCGATGCTCCATCCACTGAGCCAAACCGGTTTCGGCAGCCCTGATTCTTAAAAGCATGTATCATCATTGTTTTCTAGAACTTAGCTTCTTGATTCATGAGAGAGGCATTTCCCTTCTATGTCTGTGGAGGGTTTCTTTTGTGAAAGAGGATCCCCTTAGGACTTGTGGTTAGCTTTTGATAGAGAAAAATATACTTCTTCAAACACCCACTGTACCTTGCAAGGTATTTGCTAGGAGTTTGCAGTGTATATCTGATTATTGCAATGTTGTGATCTTAATTAGGGAATTTTTTTTTCACATGCTCCTATTTTGTTAAACAGTAGCATATTTTAAAGGCATGTAGTGTACTTGTATTCTGTAAGTATTCATTTAGCAAATATTTGAGTATGCACTATATGCCTGGCACAGTTTTTAAATTCTCTACAGATCCTCTTTAGAGTTTCATGTTTTTCAAAGGTTGTTCTCAATCTTTTAGCTTTAACATATTGTAAGCAACATAATGAAATCCTAATAGAAAAAAGATTTGTGGTCATTAAACTTTTTATATTCGTTCAGCATTCTTTCACACTTAACCCATTTGAAGATAAGCAAATGAAATGTTAAGATTTTTTTTGCCTCTGGTGATAAATCATGTTTGATAAAAACATTTAAATTTATAAATAGGCAATATGATTTGCATTTTTTGAAAATATTTTACTATTCTTGCTGACTGGCTTTCTTTAAGTTGATTGGGGCTTTTCTTTTAACTTACGTAATAAGGTTTGGGAACTGTGTTGTTTCTTAGACTAGGCTTTTAAATTCACTCACCCTTGAAGGGCTCTCTTCTGAATTTGTTTTTCTAGGCAGCACTTCCTGTGCTTAGAAAAAGAAAGGGTCTAATGTTTGTGCTGCCCATTAGGCAGCAGTATTTATCATCTTTTGCTGCTAAGAGAAATGTAATGATGATTTGGGTGAGGCTTTTTTGGGGTGGGGATGTAAGCAAAGGACAGTACTTCAAGTGGATGAAAACATTTGAGACTGCACATTCATTCTTTCTCTCCCCCAACTTTATAGTTTAAAAATGTTCAAACCTACAGAAAAATTAAAAGACTAGAACACAATATGTGAATACCCTTCACTTAGACTGACCAATTATTAGTATTTTATAATATTTGCTTTTCCTCTCTAATTCTTTGCTGCCTTCTGCATACAAGTTGCAAACATCCTGACACTTCAACTCCAAATTATTCAGCATGCCACTGCAGGCACAGTGCCCCAGCACTTGACTGCTGAGGGGGCTGCGAATCAGAATCAGAGAGAGGCCTGAAGAGAGAAGCAGGGACTGATCCGTTGCCTCTGTGGCAGCTTTTGATCACCACTTGCCTCTCTCTTTCTCTCCCAGTCTGGCCAGCAGCCGTGCCTCCATTTTTCTCCAGGCCTCTACCGGGGCTGCTGATCAGCCCTGCCTTTCTGATCAGGTCCCATTGATAGGCCCAGAGACACTGAATGGCATAGAAACTGACCAATCAGAACCAAATCTGGTTGAAGTGTGAGGAACCAATGGCTGCCTAAGAGGCGGAGCTTTTGACGCTGACTGGCATAGAAACTGACCAATCAGAACCAAATCTGGGTGAACTGTGAGGAGCCAATGGCTAGCTATGAGGCGGAGCTTTTGACGCTGACTGGCATAGAAACCGACCAATCAGAACCAAATTGTCCGCAGAGGAGGGCCTTTGGGGGTGAGATCAGGCCAGCAGGTGAGGGCAGTTGGTGGCGAGATCAGGATGGCAGTGGAGGGCAGTTAGGGGTGAGGTCAGTCCAGCAGGGGAAAGCAGTTGGGGGCGAGATCAGGCCGGTAGGGGAGGGCAGTTAGGGGCGATCAGTCAGGCAGGCAGGTGAGCGGTTAGGAGCCAGTAGTCCCAGATAGTGAGAACGATCCGACTGCTGGTTTAGGCCCGAACCCTGTGGGCATCCCCCAAGGGGTCGCTGATTGGAGGCTGGGCTGAGGGAATACCCTTCTCTATGCATGAATTTCGTGCATCGGGCCACTAGTAGGATTATAATGTTTTGGTCCCAGAGTTGGAGTGCAAAGAGGTTAAAGTCACTGGAGGAAAAATCCTAAAGTGTCTTCAGAAGACAGGTGACTTCTCATATTGGACCAGGGAAATGGGAAAACATTCATTTTATTTATTTTTTCTTACAGTGCCTTCTGCTCAGAATCTGTTAGATTATGTAGACCAGCTGCTGTCTGTCTCTGAGTAGATGGGAATATTTATGAACAGGCTGAAGCAGATCTTAAGTGTCCACTTTTTTCTTAGAGAGGGACTGCTTGATTCAAGCTCAGACATTACTTTTCTCACAGAAATTGCCTGCAATCACTTCCCTAGCAGTAGAATGACTAATTATGAGCTGGTGTCTTAACATTTTTCACTGTTTTGACATTGTGTGCTTGGCAGGGTGTAAAGTACTACTTTACTTCTCTAGGGTGTCTATATTTATCAAATACAATGTAGATTCTTTATAATATTAAATATGTGATTTGTAACTCTTACCTTCCAATTTCCTTCAGTAAAGCACAGCTGCTTAGTTACAAGTCAGTTTGGATTAGCAGTTTGTTACACTTTGTGGTTCACTAGAGCAATCTGAAACAATGAAGATTTACCGAGAGCATAAGGCCAGGTTTTTGCAGGGGCTTTTCTGTGCCTTGTTAGCATTCCTCTTTAAAGGATAGACTTCAGACATGTTCCCTGGACCAGTTCCCGGAGTAGCGACCAGCCCTGACGTTTCCTGTCTCAGAGAGGGGGGTGATCCTAAAGATTGTGTTCTAGAATGTTGTCTAGCTGATCCAATGGCTCTAACTGCCTTTGTTGCTGGATGTGGTGTAGATGTTGAAGAGCTCCTTTGAATTTGACAGTGAATTAATGAGAGCGTAAAAGGCAAGGATAGAAACAGGAAGGTGACACACTGCTGGAGACACCTGTGTGCAGATATTAGTTCTATTTATGCACTGTGCTGTATCAAGGGAAGAAAGGCAGCTGTTGACTACTGGCAGGTCCTATTAATCAGATTTTTTCCTCCTTTTTTAGATGATTTATTTAGTATAAATTTATTTCTCTCAACTTTCTTAAGGTGAGGGAAATTTCTGCGTCAGTCTCATTTGCAATTGTAGGGGCAAGTATTTAGGAGAATTTACTGTCTTCAAGCCTAAAATTCTCAAGCCCAGTTGCCTTTAGCAACCCCAGGTATGTATTAATGCAGTGAATTCTATGTAATGCCATTCTGTTAGTTTCTTGTGCACATTGTTTCCTGGTTTCTGTTAATGAAAGGTTCTAGAATAAAATAGAAATTCCTTTTTGGAAAATTCTATTAGGAATGTGCAGTGCTAAGTAACTCTTCTGTAGCCAGATTGTTGAATAATTTAATTCTGTAGTGAGATGAAAAATGTTTAAAGGATTCAATTGATTGATAAATATTCATTGTTAACTATATGTTTTGTATACCTACTGTGCCTGATGCTGGGGCAATTCAAAGATGAGTAAAGCAGAGCCTCTTCCTTGAATGAAATACTAGTTTTTAAAAAAGCTTTCTAATGAGTACAAAAGGTAATAATAAGTAAAATGAGTAAAAACATGTTTGAAATATCAAAAAGTCAGTAGGTAATTTATTTTTTTACAGGATACCAACAAATTAAGTAAAAAATTAAACAATGGCACTCTTTTCTTACAGAAAACATTTTAAGAGCAGATTTTCATAAGTTGTAGTCTTGCCAACACCAGACAAATAATCAACACAAAATATGTGCTGCTTTAAGATTATATTGATAGCCCTAGCTGGTTTGGCTCAGTGGGTAGAGAATCGGCCTGTGGACTGAAGGATCCCAGGTTCGATTCTTGTCAAGGGCACATGCCTGGGTTGTAGGCTCAATCCCAAGTAGGGGGTGTGCAGGAGGCAGTCAGTCAATGATTATCTCTCATCATTGATGTTTCTATCTCTCTCTCCCTCTCCCTTCCTCTCTGAAATCAATAAAAATATATTTTTTAAAAAAGATTATCTTGATAGTCTTCATAGTATTTTTTCCAACACTGTTATCTGATCAACCCATATATATGAATGAAATAACCACTTAACATTTATCATACACTTATTTCTTTTTTATTATCACAAACTTTAAGAATAAATTTTTTAGGGGAACTCTTAAAGACTAGTCAGTATCTCAAATTACAGAACTAATAGCTGGCAGAGCCTGGATTCAGATCAGGGAATAGGCTGTCTTAGCTGCTTTTATTTCTTGGGCTCAATTATCTTCACCCCCCTCACCAGGTTTTATGTGTTTGTTTGTTTTCTTTTCTTTTATCTGTTCAATATGATTTGGAAGAACCTGCAAAACTCAATCTAAAGTAAAGAAATATGCTTTTGCCTGGCCCCTGTGGCTCAATGGTTAAGCATCGACCTATGAACCAGTAGGTCATGGTTAAATTCTCGGTTAGGGCACACGCTTGGGTTATGGGCTTGATCCCCAGTAAGGGGCGTGCAGGAGGCAGCTGATCAATGATTCTTTGATGTTTCTCTCTCTCCCTCTCCCTTCCTCTCTGAAATCAATAAAAAAAACACTTTTTGAAATGCACTTTTTTCTTTCAAACTTTTGTATTATAATAGAAAACTCTTAAGGAAAAATGTGGTTAATTTCATTAAATAATTTTCTATATGTTTCCTTTCAGTCTCTGTATATATACCTATTTTTGTAATGTGTAAATATATTTGTGATCTTATATTCTACTGTTTCTCTAAAGTGTATCAGGCATTTCACATATAATTTTTTCAAATTATTTTGAATTGTAATATATTATGTTTCGACCTAATTTATCCATGTTTCTTCATCCATTTCCGTACTAGAGGATTGTGTTCTGGTTTTCAGTTTTTCATTATTATACGTAGTGTAGTAATGAACATTTTTCTGCACAGAATACTTTTCTTCTTTTAAATTATTTCTATAGAATAAATTCCCAGGAGTGGGTCACATATACTGTTGGACCTCATGTTAGATTGTGTCTACTAACACCTTTAATTATGTTAAGTAGGGAGAAATAAATTTACTGAATAAAATGTGTCATCTTCCTTATAAAGCCATTTTGCATTTATACATCCAGTCATTTTGCATACAAATAATAGAGTTTGAATTATTTATTCTATTTCTTATTACATTGGGAAAAGTAGGAATTGCAGAGATACAGGCAATATTAAATTAGAAGTACTGTAGCATTTCAGTTTTATCATCCTATAGCATGGTCTTATATTTTTAGGACTATAATTGGTATATGATTCTAAGCCCTGTAAGAAATAGGAATGGAAGAATGGCATTGCATTGATAGAGTAAGGTTCGGGAATGCCTATTGACTATGATGGCACTGGGTCTATGTCATACCTGCAAGGCGGTTAGGAATATAACCAGCTCAGACATATAGTGGCAGGAGGAGAGGAGAGACTCAAATAAATAAAAAAACACAGGCAGTTCATATCCCTAAAGAGCCCCAAGGTAGTTCCTACTTGAGGTTAAGATAGCCACGTCAGGGAAAGAGAGCTGTTGGGGCAAGCTTGGGTACATTGTGCTTTGTGCTCCAAGTGAAGTGCTATACTTCTTTCATTGAGGGCTGAAATTACTGTTTCATTCATCCTTAGAGTCCTAGTACAGTGTCTGTCACATAGTAGGCCCTTTGTAATTAATTGCTTATTTAGTTTAGTTAAATTCATGGGTGAGCTTTGCAAAGAGTGTCTAGCAGGACAATTATATTAGATAACTTGAGGAGGCTGCTTGGGCAGATGTGCAAAATTGGTAGGAAGAGATTTGGGTGGCTTCATTGATAGCTAACAGAATTGAAAGACTACTTAGAAAGAAGAGATGATGTTAACTGCCATATTGAAACCTCCTTTAAAAACTTAAAACCACACAAAAATCTGTACAAAATGTTTTTGTAGTAGCCTCATTTTGACCTTTATGACCTAGAGACATCCAAGATGTCCTTCAATAGGTGAATAAACAAACTGGTAACTCCATACAATGAAATACTATAAAAGAATTGTGAGCTACCAAGTCCCAAGAAAACATGGCTGAATCTTAAATACATATTGCTGATTGAAAGAAGCTGGTCTGAAAAGGCTATATTCCATATTATTTCAGTTATAAGATGTTCTGGAAAATGGAAACTAAAGTGGTGGTACAGAGATCAGTGGTTGCCAGGGGTTTGGAAGGAGAGAAAAGAGGGTTGAATAGGTGAAGCATGGGGAAAAGTTTTAGGCCGGTGAAACTATTCTGCATTATATTAGAATGGTGGGTACATGACACTATGATTTGTCAAAAACACATAGAACTTTACAGCACAAAAAGTGAGCCTAATGTATGCTATTAAAAAATCATTTAGGAGGTAGTGAGTTCTCAGATGGAAGGCATAATGTGACAAAACAGACTTACTGTATTACAAGTGTATAAAACAACCTCACTGAAGGAAGGGTAGGAGGAAAAGGTGCTGACCTAAGTAACTTTGGAAACAAGTAGTCTGTAAGACTAGAAGCAAAAGACCTGCACGTACGTACTATACTCCAGTTGATGAAGTTGTTTCCCAAGAAGCGGGGTGGGGGGAATGGGGCTGTACAGATTAAAAGTTCTGGATGGTGGCTGGTTGAAGTCAGGTTTCTTTTCACTATCCAAGTGGGAGTTTACAGATAAGCAAAGGATGGAGATTAGAATGATCTATGTGGTAATGGATTATAGTTGAAGACATCAGTAAAAACTCTTGTTTGGCTTGATATTTATAGATATGTCTACACATAGGTTGGTACACACACAAATGTTTCCTTACTCTGGCAGCTGAGAGAGCCTACAAGCAATGACATCCCAATAGTATTGAGCATTCTCTAATACAAGGAATCAGGGCTCTTGGAGAAACAGCCTGTTTTAGCACTGGGGTAGGAAATATACAAGAGCATGGAGCATATTGATGGGAGTATGCAAAAGGGACATACGACCCAACTAAAAAGAGCTCCCCAATAGCTGAAGCTGGAACCATTTGAGCAACAAAATAAGCAGTAATGGATTGTAACCCAAACTACAGTGGGGCCTTGACTTACGAGTGTCCCGACTAACGAGTTTTTCGAGATAGGAGCCGTCTCTCGGCCGATTTTTTGCTTTGAGTTGTGAGCTAAAATTCGGGTTACGAGCCAGCTTCAGATACCCCACCGCTAGTTGGCGCAGCAAACGTCACAGTGAACGCCACAACATCAGCCCGGCATCACGTGTCTCACTCGTTCACTTTAAGATTTGACATACAAGTAATTTGAGTTACGAGCTCCGTCATGGAACGAATTAAACTCGTAAGTCAAGGCCCCACTGTATAAAGCACCCAGGAGTCCATCCTATATAGTAAGAGCCTAATATGCTAAGTATCCAGTCAGCCAGTTGGCCGTTCAACCAATCAAAGCGTAATATGCTAATGATATGCTAAGGCTGCTCAACTGCTTGCTATGACATGCACTGACCACAAGGGGTCAGACAGTTGACCGGTCGACTAGTCACTATGACAGTGATGGCGAACCTATGACACGTGTGTCAGAGGTGACACGCGAACTCATTTTTTTGGTTGATTTTTCTTTGTTAAATGGCATTTAAATATATAAAATAAATATCAGAAATATAAGTCTTTGTTTTACTATGATTGCAAATATCAAAAAAATTTCTATATGTGACACAGCACCAGAGTTAAGTTAGGGTTTTCCAAAATGCTGACACGCCAAGCTCAAAAGGTTCACCATCACTGCACTATGACATGCACTGACCACGAGGTGGCAGTCGACCGGTCAACCAGTCGCTATGACGTGCACTGACCACCAGGGGGCAGACACTCCAACTGGTAGGTTAGCTTGCTGCTGGGGTCTGGCCGATCAGGACTGAGCAAGACAGGCTGGACATGCCCTGGAGTTCTCCCATGGTCCCTCCCCAACTGGCCAACCTCCTGCGTCCCTCCCCGGCCCTGATTGTGCACCGGTGGGGTCCCTTGGCCTGGCCTGTGCCCTCTTGCAATCCAGGATCCCTTGGGGGATGTCAGAGAGCCGGTTTTGGCCCAATCCCAGAGGCCAGGCCAAGGGACCCCACTGATGCATGAATTTGTGCACCGGGCCTGTCTAGTAATGATATAATTAGTCATTGATTAAATAAGTAAAAGTGGGACAACAGACAAATTTTCTGTGCAGAAGAATTCCAAGTTGTTTATGTAGATACTAGAGGCCTGGTGCATGAAATTCGTGCAGGGGGGGGGTTCCCCTCAGACCAGCCTGCACTCTCTCCAGTCTGGGACTCCTCGGGATGTGGGTAGTCGGACATCCCTCTCACAATCCGGGACTGCTGGCTCCTAACTGCTCACCTGCCTGCCTACCTGATTGCCCCTAACCGCTTCTGCCTGCCAGCCTGATCACTCCCTCACCGCTCCCCTGCCGGCCTGATTGATGCCTAACTGCTCCCCTGCTGGCCCGATCGCTCCCAACTGTCCTCCCCTGCCAGCCCGGTCACCCACAACTGTCCTCCCCTGCTGGCCCGGTTGCTCCCAACTGCCCTCCCCTGCCGGCCCGATCACCCACAGCTGCCCTCCCTTGGTGGCCATCTTGTGATGACATTGCGCGAGGGTGTTGGTGTGAGGGTGTAACGCCACCTAGGCTTTTATTATATAGGATTCCTCCTTCAGGGCGGGGAAGCCCAAGTCTCCACCCCTTAAGTGTAATCTCTGAGCAGTGGCTTCCTTCCAAAGAGTAGTATAGAAAGCTGGTGGAAGAGTACCTTTAAAATGGAGATACCTGACAAGCACTTCCTCAGCCCAGGTGATCAAGTTAACATCAACAAGTGATGATCATGTTGATAGTATATACCCTTGATATGATGTGATAAGAATGGAACTTTACTCAATGGTCTTCATTCCCCATACCCATAAACCCAGTCTAACTATGAGTTAAACATCAGACAAACCCACATTCATGGATGTTCTACAAAACACCTGAGCAGTACTCTTATAACTGTCAAGGTCATGAAAAACAAGGAAAGTCTGAGAAACTGTCAGAATTAAGAGGAATCAAGGAGACATGATGACAAAATGTAATGTGGTTCCCTAGGTGGGTTTCTGGAACAGAAAAAGGAATTAGTAAAAAACTAAGGAAATATGAATGAAGTGTGGGCTTAGAGTATCAATATTGGTTCATTAATTATAATAAATATGCCATACTAGTATAAGTAAGATGTTAATGATAGGGGTATGGTTATATAGAAACACCCTATACCATCTTAGTACCTTTTCTGTAAATCTAAAACTAAAACTTTTTTTTTTTTAAGAAAAATACTTCTTAGTGGCACACAGCTAGAATTGCTTGTACTTATCTCCTGATGAAATAAAAAAAATTTTTTTTAATAAAAGCAAATTCAGATAAATCAAAAAGCTTCCTGTGATAATCCTAGAGGTTTCAATATAAAAACTGGCTTGGTTCTCATATTTATCACTTCTAAGCCCCAAGCAGCTTCTGTTAATTAATTATAAACTTTTTCATCTAATTCTGAAATTGAGAAATAGAAACTGGTGTTCTAATACCTTCTAAAAATGTTTTATGAACAAGTGAAAAGTCCACAGATTCTGACTTTGTAACATGTGCTTACCTCCTACTTTTTGTAATATATATTAGTAGATGTTTTCATAATGAAAAAATGGTAGACACTGAATCTTCTCTGATGCACTGGATAGAGCTCATCATCTACTCTAATTATATTTAAAGGAGAACATGTTGAAGATGCAGGGTAATTTAGGAATGCAAGAATACCTATGTATCCTTTTGAAAGAGAATTTTTAATTTCCAAAATAAACTGTGTAAAGAATTCTGACTCATCTGTATTCATTCTGGATAGCACCAACTTCCAAGGTGAATAATATCCTTCATCTCCTAGAAATAAAATTCAGTATTTCTGAAACTGGTTCACTGTTCCCCTCTTCATGAGTCCATTTCTACTAGTGTCCAACCTTCTGGAAGGTACAGTGTGACCCTGAAACTATAGTTAGGTCTGAGAACTAAAGGGCTAATGCAAATCCTATATAATAAAGAGCTAATATGCAAATGGTCATCACACCCTCACGCTGTCAAGCTGTAATGGCCCAGACATTACACTGGGGAGAGAGGAATGGGGACCAGCCAGGTACAAATGAGCTCGCGAGAGAGGAATGGGGACCAGCCAGGCTGCGGCCCAGGAGAGTGACAAAGCCACCCACCCCGCAGTCCCGGGTGCCAGTGGTTGTGTCTGCACCTGCGGCCCGGCCCGGGAGAGAGACAAGCCGCATACCCCGCGGTCCCAGATGCCAGCGGCTGCGGCTGTGGCCTGGGAGAGGGACAAGCTGCCCACCCTGTGGTCCCGGGTGCCTGCGGCTGCAGCCTGGGCAAAGCTGCCCGCCACGGTCCCCTGCGGCTGCAGCCAGCCTGGGCGAAGCCAGCCCGGGTCCTGGGTGCCTGCAGCTGGCCAGAGGGAGGGAAGCCCAGGTCCTGGGTGCCTGTGACCAGCTGGTGGAGGGAATCCTGGGTCTCGGGTGCAGAGGCGGTTAGGGGCTATCAGGCCAATAGGGGAGCAGTTAGGGGTGATCAGGCTGGTAGGGGAGCAGTTAGGGGGTGATCAGGCAGGCAGGCAGGCAGAGGTGGTTAGGGGCAATCAGGCAGGCAGGCAGAGGGGTTAGGGGCGATCAGGCAGTATGGCAGGCAAGTGGTTAGGAGCCAGCGGTCCCGGATTGTGAGAGGCAGTCGGACATCCCCTGAGGGGTCCCAGATTGGAGAGGGTGCAGGCCGGGCTGAGGAACGCGCCCCCCCCCCCCCCCCCCCCAGTGCACGAATTTTGTGCACCAGGCCTCTAGTGTATCTTATAAGATAGTATGTCTTCTGTTATAAATGACCTTTCCTGCTCAATTTATTTTATGTTCCTGGGATCTTTCCACAAAGCAGAGCAACATAAACTATATTGGAATCTTATCTTTTAGTGGGCTTTTGGCCAGAGGTTCAGAGCTCCAGATTTTAGAGAGTATAGCATTACTTTTTATGCCATTAAATTATAGGCTTGATATTAGCACTTGGTCTTTTTTTTAGCCATTGATTTTTCCCATAGTCATAGATAAATATCTTAAATTTGTACAGTGTAATCAGTGAGATGTCTGAGTTACCTAGTTTTGGATTTTTTTGAGAGCATGAATAAACATGAATTTGTACATTTCCATAACTCCCAACAAGCTGTGTTGAGAAAGTCAGAGACATAAAAGTAATGGTAACTTCTTTGTCCCTGGGAATAAAAACTACTTGCACACAAAAGAAAAGAGCTTTGGCTGTTGGCCTGAGTTTTTCTCAACCCTTTTGTTTTAGTCTAAATATTGTTACAAGTGAATACAGAGTTTAACAATTTGTGCTATCTTTATGCTTAATTCTCTGGTTATTGTTTATGTTTTCGTTTTCTCATTATTTGAAATGTAGATAAGAATAGTTTCTAAACTTACTGAAATTTAAATGCTCAAGACCTATTAGCTTTGAATCTTCAGTTTAGATTTTAGTTAAAGCTAAAATTGTACTGGGCTTCTAACATTTCTTTTTCCATTGAAGTCATTGGCATATTAAAATGAAAACAAGACTGACTCAAAGATCAAATTGCTCAATGATTAAAAGGAAGTAGCTTGGTTATATTTGACCAATTAATTTGATTTTAATATCCTTGAAGGTGAGATGCTGGAATATCTGACCAAGTGGCCAGCAGGTAATAGGTATTCAATAAAAAGTACCCTTCTTTTATGACCAAGATCTTTAGTCTCCATTTGCCAGATAAGGAACAGTTGAGCTATTTATCATACTTATTATCTTACTAAATGGATATATGTTTTCACCAGTGAAAATATAATCCTCTCTTGTATTCCTTTCCTTCCTTTCCCCTTGCCCTTCTCTGTTGCCCCTTTTTTTTCATTTGTTGGGATTGCTTTATGACAGCAGTATCCTGATAAAGGCAACACACTATTATTGTAAATGCAAAAAAACTGTTTTGTTTTTGTAGGTTCATTCAGATGGAAGTGAACAATACAAAATGTAATAAAATTTTCATTTGTACTTTTGACACTATAATTCTAAATTTTGAATCTTTGAATGTGCAACACATAAATTTAAACCTTCAAACTTGACTTTTTAGCCTGAAACATAATGCTATTGTAGAATAGGAATAGGCTGGGAAAAAAGATCTAGAGAGAATTTTCAACTTTTATTTTTAACCACTTAAAGTTAATAAAACTCACATCTCTTCCATGAAATGTTTACCTGTAGTGGCAAAGATATACCAGATTGGAAAAATAGCATGGCAGTTCTTTTGGGGGGCTCAGTTAATAATCAGCCACAGCTTACCAAAGTCTATAAAATACAGGTCTTGAACTAGAAAATATCCCTTCTAGCTATGAAAGTTGCTGATTTTCTTGACATCACAAATTAGAGAAGTATATGTGGATAGTGAAATGCTCAACCTGTAACAAAAGGATATGGACAGTTTTCAATGAGATAATCAACTTCTGAAAGAGTGGTGGTTTTGAAGTGTTTATATGAGGAAGATAGAAAATGAGAGTCTGCCCAGCAGATTTGCAGAGAATCTTTGATAAATTTCTTTAGTGCCATTTCAAACCCCAGGAGCTCCACATAAGATAGTGTTATTTTGGGCTCTGTTATGGACATATTCTGTATATATACTCTCACTGGATAGATCTGTCTAAGCATTTTTAAAAAAAGAGTGCTGAAGTCTTAAAGATGGGATTTAATATCTTTACCAAGAGATGGCAGACATTGACAGATGGTTTCTAAGGATAATTCCTTGCAATCAAACCTTAATTTCTTTATAGTGTCAGTATATAAAATGAGTATAGATATATAATACTACATTTTCAATAAGAACTAACCGTTGATTGCCAAAAATATACTTTTAATAGCACCCAACTTTTCTAGATCAGAATCATGTAGTGTAATAGAAGGAGCTCTTAAACAAAATTTACAAGTCTCCATCCTTCTCTGTTTTGGGTTTTTGGGCAAATCATTTAACCACTCTGAAATACAGTTTACTTTTTTTTGTAGAATGATAATATTACTACCTATTCTGTTTGTATCATAGACTTCTTATGAGAATAAAGTGATATGATGTATATTAAAGTATTTTGAAAATATATTTAAGAATTCATACCCATGGTACTGTCACAAGCCCATTGATTGGGAACGGGGGAAAATCCAGTAGTTTAAAATTATTTATTTTATTTTAGAATTAATGAAACTGAAATTTGTCTCCCATAGCTAGCAAATTGCAGATCCAGGTCCATGACTCACGTCCAGTTACTCTTTTTCTATATGCCATATTGATTCCATTCTTTTCCTTTAGACTAAAAATTAGGTGGAAGTTTAAGGCCACTGCCACTTTTGGATTATGTATAGACTCTAGAACAGCCGTGGGCAAACTACGGCCCGCGGGCCGGATCCGGCCCGTTTGAAACGAATAAAACTAAAAAAAAAAAGACCGTACCCTTTTATGTAATGATGTTTACTTTGAATTTATATTAGTTCACACAAACACTCCATCCATGCTTTTGTTCCGGCCTTCCGGTCCAGTTTAAGAACCCATTGTGGCCCTCGAGTCAAAAAGTTTGCCCACCCCTGCTCTAGAAGAACTGTATACTTTTTTACTTGATTCTAAATAAATGATCATGTATATTTTCAGCATATGTAATGGGAATTATTTATTAGAAGTAGAAAACAGTGTTGACAGAGCTATCTTTCTCAGAACACCATTGAAATCAGAGTAATTTTTTTCCCTATGCCAGTTATAACAAATAACTTTCAATTTATACAGTGTTATGCAAGAATATGAACACATTAGATCATACAGTCACTTTTTTTATAATGATGGATATGATGGATTTTTAAAAAATCTTTTTAATTATTATGCAGTTATTATATTCTGCATAGTTAATAATGTGTGACTTGCCAAGAATAGGTTATTATGGCCGAAAAGTCTTAATTTGATCAGGTTTCTAGAACAAGATAGAATTCAAGATATTGTTCTTTTATAGTTTTTTTTTTGCTATGTATGAGGTAAAGTAGACTACTTGGCTGTTAACCAATCTACACAAAACTGAAGGTACAGTTCAGGGGACATGAACACATGCATGGACATTTGGCAGATTTATTAAGCCCAGAATTGTGGTTCTTTGTAATCCCCTTAAAAAGGTATTAATTAAGTGGTCACAGATCACTGAACCAGAAGAGTCTTCTCATTGTGTACTAAATAGATTCAGATGAAGGCAGAGCCAGCTAGCTTCAGCAACTGTCCCCTGCATGAGGTATCTCTGAGACTCACATTGGAGATGTGTAATATGGTTTACTTTTGCTTTGATTTTATGTAGTAAGAGCTTCAACATGCATTATGATTCAGAGAAAGGTCATCATCTTCCCATTATGACACATAGTATACAGTTTATATATATAGTCTTTTGTGGGTGAAGGAGTTGGGGGAGAAAGTGAGTTTACTGGACCTGAGCTAATCCTATATAATAAAAGGCTAATATGCAAATCGACTGAACTGCGAAACGACTGGTTGCTATGATGCGCACTGACCACCAGAAGGACAGATGCTCAGTGCAGGAGCTGCCCCTCCTGGTGGTCCGTGTGCTCCCACAGGGGGAACGCCACTCAGCCAGAAGCGGGCTCATGGCTGGCAAGCGCAAGGGCGGTGACTGGAGCCTCTCCCACCTCCACAACAGCGCTAAGGATGTCCGACTGACGGGCATCTCCTGAGGGCTCTGGGACTGCGAGAGGGTGCACGAATTTTGTGCACCAGGCCTCTACTGTTTAATAACAGAAGATGTAAGTTAAATTGACCAGCTCTTGTGTGTCTACATTTAATGCAATAGAATGTGGTATAGTGAAAAATTTCACACTAATTTTATTTCACACTTACCAATTCTGATTTTTTTTCTTTATCACCTGAGGATATGTTTGATTATTTTTTTATTGATTTTATTTTTATTTTTATTTTTATTTTTATTTCAAAGAGAGGGAGAGGGAGGGAAGGAGGGAGGGAGAGACAGAGAGACAGAGAGAAAAGAAACATCCATGCTTGTGAGAGAGAAACATCAATTAGTTGCCTCCGGTACACACCCTGACTGAGGATTGAACCCAAAACCTAAGTATGTGCTCTGACTAGGAATTGAACCCACAACCTTTTTGGTGTATGGGACAACACTCCCATGAATTAAGTCACCCAGCCAGGGCTCTTATTGTTTTTATTTTATTTATTTTATTTTATCTTCTTATTTTATTTATTTTATACAGGACATGTGAAATTTGCCCAATTAAGAGGCTGTCCTTTTTAAATTAAATACAAATTAGGCTTTCTTTAGGAACTCTGATGTTCTGAGTTCGTCCTCATTCCGTGTTGTTAATGCAAAATAACCTAACACCCAGCTAATACATAGCTTCTTTCTGTTATGAATAACACAGGGTACAAAACTCACCCACATACTTATCTTGGCAGAAAACAAAACTTATGCATAACCTGACATGTACTACAGAGCAGAGGATGATATTTTTTTGACTGATTGTTTTATCAGCTCTGGATTGTTCGGAGAGGAGGGAGGAACAAGAGGTATAGATTCCCTGAAAAAATAAGCTGTCAGAGTTCAAGAGACCTGAGGAATTGCCTCACCTGGTGTGCCTAAATATCTTAACACTGCTCTCCCCCCAATCCAGACTACCTGAGGTAGTCAGCACAGTTCCATTAGTAAATAATATCCTACCCTGGGGATTGGAGGGGAAGCTTTAAAAACGTGCCTGGGATTCCAATTGCTCTTTTGAACGCACACACACATACACACACCTTTATTGAGAGTCTAACACCCTGTTCCCAGAGAAGGGAAATAAGTATGGAAAAGTTATTTGAATTTGGTGGTCCTTAGATTTTAGATCACATTAAGTTGTTTAAAGAATTTAAAAGGAGCCCTAGCCAGTTTAGGTCAGTGGATAGAGCATTGGCCTTTGTACTAAAGGGTCCCCAGTTGCATGTACCTTGGTTGCAGGCTCCTCCTTGACCCAGGGCCTGGTAGGGGCTCCTGCAGGAGGCAACCATGGGGAAATATCCTCGGGTGGGTGAGGGGGGGGGGAGAGAAAGAGAGAGAGAGAGATATATATTAAAAGGAGAGAAGGGAAAGTGACCTACAAAGGTTTGCCAATTTTTATTCAGTTGGACATTTAAAGAGAAAGTCACCAAGGTAGAGTTAAAAATAAACTAAATTATAACAAACAATATGTAACAATGTAGAGTATATTTTCCTTTATGAAAAACTGACATTGTTCTTACTCTTCTCATTTAACTGTGAAAAATATTATCTCCCAGTTATAGCCTAGGATTTAGGAGTTACCAATCAAGTGATATAATTTTTAAAAAAATATATTTTATTGATTTTTTACAGAGAGGAAGGGAGAGTGATAGAGAGTTAGAAACATCGATGAGAGAGAAACATCGATCAGCTGCCTCCTGCACACCCCCTACTGGGGATGTGCCCGCAACCAAGGTACATGCCCTTGACCGGAATCGAACCTGGGACCCTTGAGTCCGCAGGCTGATGCTCTATCCACTGAGCCAAACTGGTTAGAGCTCAAGTGATATAATTAAATTGAACAATACTGTGACAGTTTAAAATAAAAAACTATGATGTTAGTCTATTGCAGCTCAGAGTTAATTCTTGTCCAATGGTAAGCACTGCTGCAGAATAATATTTTAAATTAATTTTAGGTTCAACAACTAGAGAGGCTTATAGAAAACTTGAACACAACTGAGAAAGCAACCCAAATCAATTTTAGTAGGTGCTCACAAAGGTGGGTGGTGTACATTGCCATATTGAATTACTATATTCACAAATAACAATTCTCTTGAGATTGTGGCATAGGTACATTGGAATCTTGAAGAATGATTTAGGGCAAGCATGTCAAACTCAAAGGCTAAGATGGGCCAAGTAAACAAGGTTTTAAGTTTATGTGGGCCGCACAAAAACAAAAGCTTCAATTTTCTTAGAAGTGTAGGTTTATTTCGATAGAGACATGCTGAATACAAAGGGCTGAAATGAGTAATCGTTAACATAAAATAATAGAACATTTTAAAAATACATATATTTTATTGATTTTTTACAGAGAGGAAGAGAGAGGTATAGAGAGTTAGAAACATCAATGAGAGAGAAACATTGATCTGCTGCCTCCTGCACAGCCCCTACTGGGGATGTGCCTGCAACCAAGGTACATGCCCTTGACTGGAATTGAACCTGGGACCCTTCAGTCCGCAGGCCGACGCTCTATCCATTGAGCCAAACCAGTTAGGACTAATAGAACATTTTAATAAAAATAAATATTTTTTCTTGAACATTAACTTAGCAGACACTGAATAACTGCACAAATTAATAAGCGTAAAACAAATAAACCTATTTTTCTTGTTCTCCGAAAGCGAAATATTTCCTGTTGCGCACACCAAACAAGTCAGTACAAGATTAATGACATGGCAGTCGGCTGCTAAAATATTCACTGCTAGTATTAGTGGAGAGAAATGGTGCATCTGCACGTAAGGCGTGTAAAGGAAATGAATGCAACACGATTATAGTAATCAGTCATTAGCGAATGTTGTAGTTTGTTTTTAATATGTATAACAGGATATTGTAAAAAATTAAGTTACGAAATTTTTATTAAAACATTTCTTACATACCGTTATATTGGCTGGACCGCAAAAATATTCCTCGTGGGCTGTATGTGGCCCATGGGCTGCGAGTTTGACATGCTTTATTTAGGGCCTTGCTATTCCCAGTATAATCCACGGACTAGCTATGTTAGCTTTACATGGGAGCTGCTGGAAGTGCAGGATCTCAGGCTCCACCCTGTATCTGCTGAATCAGAACCTGCGTTTTAACAAGATCTCCAGGTGATTCACATGCATAGCCAACTTGGGTACTGTGATTTAGGGAACCTTTCTGAAAGCAAGGGTTTCAAGTAGGTAATTTCACATAGCCTTGTCTTATCTAATTAATGTTCCAAAATGAGGATTATTAGAGAAGATACGTTGTTAAAAATACCAACTAAGACTAGCCTAAAAGTATAGTCCAGAGAGACTTTAAAGACCAGCATTAAGGATAACTTATAATTAGCTTATCAATTAGATATAAAGGAATTGGTATATCTAAAGGAATTGAAAATCTGTTTTTAAGATTTATCTTTTCAGGGTTAGTTTTATATTTAGGAAAACCTAGGTAAAATAGAGGAACATTTTTTTGAAGTAGGAAGAAATTTGTCTCAGTTTTTGAACTACAGAGTAAGAAGCAGTGAAATTTTCTAATGTAAGAAGCAGTGAAATTTTCTAATGTTTGAAGTTATCTGTCCCACCCCTCACCCCTTCTCCAGGCAAGCCAGTTTCAGGGCTCTGTTTACAGCAAACATTTTAAACTTGAGAACTCTGTTCTGTTTGGATATGTCTAGCAAGGGGAAATCCTTCCTCCTTCCCTGATTGTCCTCCTCCCCATTCCCCCCCCCCCCCCCCACACACACACTGTATTCTCTCTTTTCTCTCTTTTCTCCACAGATAGTTTCACTGCTAGTGTAAATTTACATTTCTTGACGACAGTACTAAGCTTCTTGAGGACTTTGTCTGGCACTTACACAAAGACTATTGCTCATTTTTTAAAAATCGATTTTAGAAAGGGGGTGGGAGGAGACATCGATTTGTTGTGCCACTTATTTATGCATTCATTGGTTGTTTCTTGTATGTGCTTTGACCAGGGATAGAACTCACAACCTTGGTGTATGGGGACGATGCTCTAACCAATTCAGCTACTTGGCCAAGGTTATTGCTCACTTTTAAAGGTCAATTGAAGGGCACAGGTTTAGATCTGTTGAAGGGAGTTAAGAATCAAAATGAAATTTTTAGTAATAGATGGTTAAATGTGTGATCTTCTTTTATGTTCATATACATGTTTCAGAGCTTTTAGTCCCCTGTAATTAAGAATTCCCTTAAGGATGCTTACATGCAAGAATGTAGTTTAAAACTGGCTCTCTTACTCCTATACTAGAATTGTTTCCTTTATATCAGGTTGTCAGTATGCAGCAAGTACTGTACCTGAATTACCTTCTGTGGAAGAATTGAAAGATTGGAGGATCTGAGCAGAAGGGCATCTTCATTGTGTACCTTTTTGTGCCTTTTGAATTTTGAACCCTGTGAATATGTTACTAATCAAATAAATAGTTAAATAAAATTTAAATTTGAAGAAAATTTTTTATAAACTCACAAAGAATGTGTGATTTGTGATGCCAGCACTTTTGTGTGAATGGGGAGAAAATACGAGGTTTGGCTAGCATTTTGACAAAGGATAAATGCTTTTGGTCACACTTTCCACTAACATCCTACCTACACTTTTGGTGGTGGAGTTCTTTTTCTCCCTCAGCAGCAAGTAACTTCCAGAACACTGCTGGATATCAGGACAGAAAAGAGCCAGTTGTTTATCTTCCACCTTGCAGACTTCTGTGTAAATATCCATCTGAAAATGGTTATACCAGGAGAGATAAGGCCATCTTCCAAATCTCTCTCATACATCTGTTAGTTTGCAAGAGCCTGCCAGAACTATATTTTGAAATTTTATAGGACCCTGCCATAGTCTATAATAGGTAGCCACCATTCCGATTTTGTTTTTGAGGTAGATTTGGTTTAGCTACTTTTGAAGGAGGTTTCCCAAGAAATTCCTGGGCCAAATTTGATCTCCTTCCAACTGTATTCACACACCAATAGAGAGACCTCTCTTTGCTTTAATCTGGACATGTTTTAGGGAGCAGATGTTATGACTGGTAGTTATCACTGCCTTTTAAGTTACAAACTGTGTAATCAGTCTCTAGAGTAACAATAGGTTGCATTTATATTACCTTCTCTGAAATTTAAAGTTCATATTATTTGTTTTGGTTTTCCTGATGAAATGAGAATATTTAGGGGAAGGATAGTGTGGAGAAAAAGTGTTACTTTGTTTCATTTCTGCCAGGTGACTAGCCATAATGGTACAGGCTGCCCTGGAACCCAAAGCCTCAGTACAGGACTATAACTAAATTTTGAAAATTGGTGTATCATAGTATCATTTTGCTTAGATTACAGTGGTATGCCTTTACTTTTTCTCTGCAGCTGTTAATCTTTTCATGCCTTTGTTAGAGCTTCAGTGGGAATGCAGTAATGACAGATTGTAGAAAGCTCTAACTTTTCTGTTTCAGTTTGTTAATTTAGCTGAATTTTTCTCTATATACTTTTATGCAGAATATTAAAGACTAGAGGCCTGGTGCACAAAAATTTGTGCACTCCGGGGGGGGTGGGGAGGGGGGTCCCTCAGGCCGGCCTGTGCCCTCTCGCAGTCTGGGACCCCTCAGGAGATGTTCACCTGCTGGCTTAGGCCCGCTCCCCGGGGGATCAGGCCTAAGCTGGCAGTCAGACATCCCTCTGGCAGCCCGGGAGCCCTCGGGGGATGTCCACTTGCCAGTGGGGAGCAGGCCTAAGCTGCAGTCGGACATCCTTAGCGCTGTTGAGGAGGCGGGAGAGGCTCCCACCACCACCGCTGTTCTGGCAGCCGTCAGCCTGGCTTGTGGCTGAGCAGAGCTCTCCCTGTGGGAGCGCACTGACCACCAGTGGGCAGCTCCTGCATTGAGCGTCTGCCCCTTGGTGGTCAGTGTGTGTCATAGTGACCAGTTATTCCCAGTCGTTCTGCTGTTAGGGTCAATTTGCATATTATCCTTTTATTATATAGGATAGAGGCCTGGTGCATGGGTGGGGGCCGGCTGGTTTGCCCTGAAGGGTGTCTCGGATCAGGGTGGGGGTCCTGCTTGGGTGCCTGGCCAGCCTGGGTGAGGGGCTGAGAGCCGTTTTCAGACTGGCCACACCCCCTTCAGGGTGGGGGTCCCCGCTGGAGTGCCTGGCCAGCCTGGGGTGAGGGGCTGAGGGCTGTTTTCAGGCTGGTCACACCCTCTTCAGGGTGGGGGGTCCTGTTGGGGTGCCTGGCCAGCCTGGGTGAGTGGCTGATGGCTGTTTGCAGGCTGGCCAAGCCCCTCAGCGGGACCCTCACCCCATGAGGGTGTGGCCAGCCTGGTTGAGGGGCTGATGGCTGTTTGCAGGCTGGCCACAGCCCCCAGCCACCCAAGCTCCCAGTGGAGGCTGGCTGGAAGCAGGGTATCTGGGGATTTATTTAGCTTCTATAATTGAAATTTTGTTGCCTTGAGCGGAGGCCACAGCCTGCCAGGGCAGGCGGGAAGCTTGGGCTTCCTTCATCGCCGGGGCAGCCAAGCCTTCTGCTTGCTCCAGCTCCGTGGCTGCCAGCCGCCATCTTGGTTGGGTTAATTTGCATATAGTCGCTCTGATTGGCTGGTGGGCGTGGCTTGGGCGTAGCGGAGGTGCGGTCAATTTGCATGTTTCTCTTTTATTAGATTAGCTAACTGGTGAATGCTTAATTGCAAGGTCGCATTTGAAGATAGATGTTCCCATAGGACTATGCTTTACATATCTAATAGTTTGCAATTGTTTAAGAACCCTGAAAAGAATATGAACTTATAATTTATTGCTTCACTCTGGTAAAATCTGCAACTTGATAGCAAAGCCTCCTTTACCAATTGAATTGTGAGACAACACTGGAATAGTGAGTGTATCTATTATCATTGGCTGTTTTATAGTTCTTTGGGGGTATATTGAAAAACCATTTTCTATATGTATAAATAACTTTATACATACATATGATTACTTGATTTTTAAAAATATATATTTTTATTGATTTCAGAGAGCCACGTTGGCTGGACTGATTACTTGATTTTAAGAAATAATTACACCCTTTGTGAACATCTAAGAAAGGTGGTGTATGCTGATATGTAAAATCAGCATTGGATTAGAAATCTGTTCTAAGCTTTACTCCATTTTTAGCTGATAACCTTGGGCAGGTTACTTTTTCTGTGCATCTTCTGTAAAAAATAGGAAAGTAGGCAATGTGTTACTTAAGGTTTCTTGATATGTGATTATTTAAGTTTATATAGTTCAGGGCAGCTTCATAGATAAAGAAGTAAATTAGCTAAAACACTAGTAAGTGGTTGAAAAAAATAAAATTTGATAATTATGAAATTGGAGAAGGGGGAAAGAAAACATTGGTGTTAATAGTTTGTAGAAAAGCAACAGATTTATATTAAGGATAGATGTTCAGAACCAGACTTGGAGTGCTTTTAGGCATCCTTTCAGCATTCCTGATCCCACAGGCAAGGCCGAAACCGGCTTTCTGACATCCCCCAGGATCCTGGATTGTGAGAGGGTACAGGCCAGGCCAAGGGACCCAACCAGTGCACTATCAGGGCCGGGGAGGGACACAGGAGATTGGCCAGCCGAGGAGAGACCTCGGGAAGGATCCAGGGTGTGTCCAGCCCATCTGGCTCAGTCCCGATCAGCTGGACCCCAGCAGCAAGGTAACCCACCAATTGGAGCATCTTCCCCCTGGTGGTCAGTGCATGTCATAGTGAGCGATTGAGCGCCCTTAGCATATTATTAGCATATAATGCTTTGATTGGTTGAACAGACGACTGGACACTTAGCATATTAGGCTTTTATTATGTAGGATATGAATGCCTTCATTTTGAGCATCTCTTTACATTCTTTTATTGACTTACTCCTGGCCTATTATTTACTGTTAGAATCAGTTTATTTTATAGGTTTTAATGAAATACTATATTAGCTTTTTTTGACTCATAATTTATTTAAAACAACATTTATTTTAAGAGTATACTTTGATGAGTTTTGACATATGTATTTGTGTGATCAGCACCACAATCATGATAGATAGCATTTCCATCATTCCAAAAGTTTTCCTTATAACTTTTCGTAGTCCTCTTCCTTCACATCCAGTGACTGACAATCACTGTTCTATTTTTTGTTACTACCATTTTGCTTTTATTAAAAATTTATACAGTATTTAGTCTTGTGTCTGGCTTCTTTCACTTAATATAATATCTTTGAGACTGATTTCTGTTGTTGTAGGTTTCAGTAGTTTGTTCCTTTTCATTGTTGTCCATTGTATGGATTTACTAGTTTGTCGAGTTGATGGACATTTGGGTTGCTATCAGTTTTGGACTAGAGTTAAGCTACAGTGAACATTTAAGTATAGGTCATTGTGTTGACACATGCTTTAATTTTGCTTGCATAAATACACAAGAGAGGCCCGGTGCACGGATTCGTGCACATTGAAAGGAAATTAATTAGAAAAAATATTTTAATATTGCTATTCACCCTTCCTCTATAATAGAAGTGTCATATATGAAAGAAAATTAGAAAAATGTATATGAAAATAATATGTAAATTGATTAATAAATAATAACATGATATAGCAACAAAGACATGCTATAAAAACAAAAACATGATATAAAAACAACATTGATAAAAACAATGATTGATAAATTGATTAAACTTATTCTAATATCTCCCTATATTTACCACATTAAGAGTAAAAACTTTTTCAGAGTGCTTGACTAATTTTCCTTGTGATGAAGTATTTACAACTTTAACTTTAATGTTACATGCTCTTCGAACTCGAGAGAAAGCAACATACAAATGACCATGTCTGAAAACGGTTCAGGTAGTAGGAATATTTCTACTCTGTCTAGAGTTTGTCCTTGTGATTTATTAATAGTCATTGAAAATGCTGGCATCACGGGAAACTGTCTTTGAATTAATTTAAATGGGAGGCCAGTGTCAGATGGGGATAAATCAATTCTTGGAATCAGAACAACCTCTCCTTCCGCAGTTCCTGTTAATACTTCAGCTTCGATTATGTTAGGTTGCAATCTTTTGATAATAAATCTAGTACCATTACAAAGACCCCATTTTCTATTAAGATTTCCCAGTAGCATGATGATTGCACCTACTTTTAATTTTAATTTATGACATAGCATTCCCGAAGGGATAACACTATTAAGATATTCTATGGAAAAATTTTCCTTTTCAGCATCATCTGTTGAATCGATGGAATTATCACTCAAATAGGTGTGAAAATCTCCATCAAGTGTATCCAAAATTTCTTAATTTATGAATGTGCTCATTTTTAGGACAAAGAATTGTATGTTTAGATATATTTTTAATATTATCTATAGATAACTATTTCCAAAGGAAGCTTCAATAATAGATCCGTTACAAATCATTTCATGGGGGATTTCAATAATATCCATTCTGAGAGCTTTATGTGAATCGTGCATGCACAAGTCAACATTTATTTTTAAATTGCCAGTGTGCATCAGATGTACCGGCCAGTTGGTTGGGCAGATGGACAGATGTACGTATGTACAGTCAGTCACTTAGCCTTTTATATATATAGATGTTAATGTTGACATTATTGCAGACTTTCCTCATTTCTCCCCCTTTGCCCATCTCAACTATCCCTGCATCCCCCTCTTTTGGCCTTCACCACATCATTGTCTGTATCCATGGGATATGTATGTATGTTCTTTAGCTAATTCCTTCCAATCCCCTCACCTCTGGCTCCCATCCATCTGTTCCATGTATCCATTCCTCTGTTTCTATTTTGTTCGTCAGTTTATTTGTTCCTTAGATTCCACATATTAGTGATACGTGTCTTTCTCTGACTGGCTTATTTTGCTTAGCATAATACTCCCCAGGTCCATCCATGCTGTTGCAAAGCATGAGTCCCTTCATTTTTTTGGCCCTGTAGTAGTCCATTGTGTAGATGTACCACAGTTTTTTTTATCCCCTCTTCTGTGATGGGGACTTGGGCTGTTTCCAGATCTTGGCTATTGGAAATAACACTGCTATGAACATAGGGGTGCATATTTTCTTTCTGATTGGTGTTTCAACATTCTTAAGATATATTACCAGAAGTGGGATCACTGGGTCAAATGACAGTTCCATTTTTAATTTTTTGAGAAAACTCCATACAGTTTTTCACAGTGGCTGCACCAGTCTGCATTCCCACCAGCAGTGCACTAGAGTTCCCTTTTGTCCACCATCCTCACCAGCACTTGTTGCTTGTTGATTTTTAAAATATGTCTTCATTGATTTTAGAGAGATAAGAAAGGAAAGGGAGGAAGAGGGAAAGGGAGACGAAAAGGGAAAGGGAGAGGTAGAGGGAGAGGGAGAGGAAGAAGGAGAAAGAAAGGGAGGTGATGTGAGAAACATCAATCAGTTGCCTCCCATATGCACCTCCACCGGAGACCAAACCCACAACCTAGGCATGTGTCCTGACCTGGAATTGAACCAGTCACCATTCCATGCATGGGAAGACACTCAACCACCTTAGCCATACTGACCAGGGTTAATTTATTAATAGTAGCCATTGTCATTGTAGTTTTAATTTGTATCTCTGATGATTAGTGGTCTCTTGAGCATTTTTTCATTTCTTCTTCCTCTTTGGAGAAGTGTCTTTTCAGGTCCTTTGCCCATTTTTAAAAATTGTATTGTATGTTTTCCTTGTGTTGAGTTGTATAAGTTCCTTATATATTTTGGAAGTTAACCCTGTATCAGATGTATCATTGGTGAATATTTTCTCTCATATAAGTGTGTTCTCTTTTCATTTTGTTGATGGTTTTGTTTTTTGCTCTGCAGAAACGTTTTAGCTTGAGGCAGTCCCATTTGTTTATCTTTGAGGGAAGTTTCCCTTCCCCTCAAAGACATATTGACGAAAATTGCTGCAAGATATGTCTGAGATTTTACTGCCTATGTTTTTTTTTCTACAAGTTTTATTGTTTCATGACTTACATTGAAGTGTTTTATCCATTTGAGTTTATTCTTGTGTATAGTGTAAGTTGGTGGTTTAGTTTCCCCCTCCCCTCCCCTCCCCTCCCCTCTCCTCCCCTCCCCCTTCCCCTTTCCCTCCCCTCCCCCTTCCCCTTTCCCTCCCCTCCCCCTTCCCCTTCCCCTCCTCCTTCCCCTCCCCCCTCTCTTCCCCTCCTCTCCCCTCCCCAGACTGCTTTTGCTGTGTGCCAGAGATTTGGGGTTTTTGTGTGTTTCCATTTTCATTGTTTCCAGGAATTCTTTGACTTCTTCTTGATTTCATTGGTAAACCCATTCATTGTTTAATAACATGCTCGTTAGCTTCCATTTGTTTGAATGTTTTTGGGTGTTTTTACTGTAGTTTATTTTTAATTTCATGCCATTGTGATCTGAGAAGATGATTGATATGATTTCAATTGTTTTGAATTTGTAAATACTTAGCTTGTGTCCTAACATCTGGTCTGTCTTTGAGAATGTACCATGTGCACTTGAGAAGAATGTGTATTCTGTTGATTTGGGGTGAAATGTTCTGTAAATGTCAATTAAATGCATTTGAACTAGTGTGTCATTTAGGGTTGCTGTTTCCTTGCTGATTTTTTTTTTCTAGAAGATTTATCCAGTGATGTTAGTAGGGTGTTAAAGTCCCCTACTGTCGATCTCTCCCTTTAAGTCCTCCAGAAGTTTTTTTAATATATATGGTTGCTCCTGTCTTGAGTGTATATATGTTTATCAGGGGTATATCCTCTTGTTGTATTGATCCCTTTAGTATTATAAAGTGATCTTCATTGTCTCTTGTTATGGCCTTCATTTTGTAGTCTAGTTTGCCAGATCTGACTATTGCTACCCCAGTTTTTTTGTTTATTTGTTTATGTTTTTTTAATTTCTATTTGCATGGAAAATCTTTTCCCACTCCTTCACTTTCATCCTTTGTGAGTCTTTTGTTCTGAGGTGGGTCTCTTGTAGACATCATATATATGAGTTATGTTTTTTTTATCCATTCAGCTACCCTGTGTCTTTTGATTGGAGCATTTAATCCATTTACATTTAAGGTTATTACTGATAGGTATTTATTGCCATTTTTACTCCTTATGCCTGTGTTCCTCTCTCTCTCTCTCTATTTCTTCTTCTTACAATAGTTCATTTAACATTTCTTGGAGTTCCGGTATAATGGTAATAAACTCCGTTAGCGCGCGCGCCCGGGGGCCGGCGGTGTGTGTGTGTGTGTGTGTGTCTCCGAAGCTCTTTATTTTACCTTCAATTTTGAACTATAGCCTTGCTGGATAGAGTAGTCTTGTATTCAGTCCCCTGCTTTTCATTACACTGTATACTTCATGCCACTTGCTTGTGGCCTGAAGTGTTTCTATTGAGAAATCTGCTGACAAAACTGGGAGCTCCCTTGTAGCTAACTTTTTGACTCTCTGTTGCCACCTTTAAGATACTTTGTCTTTACTGTTTGCCATTTTTATTATGATGTGTCTTGGTTTGGGTCTTTTTGGGTTCATCTTGATTGGGACTCTGTGTGTCCTGGACTTGTGTGACTTTTTTCTTCACTAGACCAGGGAAGTTGTCTGTCATTTATTTAATCAGGTTCTCTATTACTGGTTCAGATTCTTCTCCTTCTGTTATCCCTATAATGTGGATGTGGTTACATTTCATACTGTCCCAAAGCTCCCTTAAACTCTCCTCCAGCTTTTTAATTCTTTTTACTTCCAATAGTTTTTTGGTTGTTTTTTTTTTTTACCTTGTCTTCTAACTTGCTAATTCAGTGCTCAGCTTCTTCTAGTCTACTGTTGTATCCTTCCAGGGTGTTGTTTAATGCTTTTATGTCATTCTTCATTTCTGATTTATTCTTATTTATGGTTTCAACCTTTTTTTTCTTTTTTCCCCCCATGCTGGTGTAGTCATCATTAAGTTTCTTATAGTTATCATAAAATTGCTTGTAGCTTACTAAGTTGTTTGAGCACCGTTATAACCATCACTTTGAATTCTTTTTATATGACAAATTGCTTACCTCCATTTCATTTAGTTCCTTTACTGGTGATTCCTCCTTTTCTTTCAGTTGAGGTTTGTCTGTCTCCCCATTTTAGAGTTCCAGTAGCCTGGGGCACCTGGTGAGGTGGGCTGAATCACAGCAGCGGGTCCGATCTTCTGGTGGAGCTGGGTCTCTCTGGCAGTTCCATGTGTCGTGGGTGTTGGGTGACTCCAGGGTCTGGTCTTCCAGGGGCACAGGGTCAGGCACGCCTTGTCATAGAGGCAGGTCCATGTTTCTGGGTAAGTCAGGTCATGGCTACAGGGTGGTCTCCAAGTGGCAGGGCCATTTGTCCTGGGGTTCTGGGTCAGGTGCAATGGGTTGTGATGGCAATGAGTCACAGTGGTTCTGTACCTCTGTCAGTGTTAGGTCATGGTGGCAGGGCCAGGCACTTCACGTTAATTTTTATTTTATGCCAAGTGTTTCTTATACTTGCCTTTCTTCCAAAATCTGGCTGGCAAAGCTACAGCAACAATTCATTGCTCTCCCAAGATGATACATGCGGCTTTCCTTGGGCAGCCACAAGACAGTAGATCTCTGTACTGCCCACCAGAATGTTAAAAGTTTATTTAGAGGCATTAACTGGGTTCAGCCATGCATGTGTTTCACATGGTCTCACCAACACTGGAATCTCTCAATGCTGCATTTTCAAAATAATGTGAATTCTTTTTATTTCTTCTTCTTGTCTCATCACTATGCCTAGAACTTCCAGTACTATGTTGAATAAGAGTGGTGAAAGCAGACATCCCAGTCTGTTTCTGATCTTAAGGGAAACACTTTTAGTTTTTGACCATTAAGTATGATGTTGGCTATAGATTTTTCATATATGGCCTTTATTATGTTGAGGTATGATCCCTCTATTCCTACTTTGCTGAGAGTTTTTATTGTAAATAGGTGCTGTTATTTATCGAATACTTTTTCTGCATCAGTTGGTATTTATCTTTCAATCTGTTTATGTGATGTATCACATTTCCTGGTTTGCAAATCAACCTTGCATCCCCGGAATAAATCCCACTTTATCATGTATGCTTTTTTTCAATGTATTGCTGGATCTGATTTGCTAGTATAGTTTGTTGAGGATTTTGGCATCTATGTTCATCAGGGATATTGGCCTATACTTTTCTTTCTTTGTTGTATGTCTATCTGTTTTAGGTATTAGGATAATGTTTCTCTTATAAAAAGAGCTTTGAAATCTTTCCTTCTCTTGAATTTTTTGGAATAGTTTTAGGAGATTAGGTGTTCTTCTTTGATTGTTTGGTAAAACTCACCTGTGAATACATCCAGTCCAGGTCTTTTATTTGATGGGAATTTTCTGGTTACTGCTTCGATTTCATTAGTTATTGATCTATTCAGGTATTCTGCTTCTTCCTGATTCAGTTTTGGAAGTTTGTATGTTCCAAAATACTTGTCTATTTTCTTGTTATGTAGTTGTTCGTAAAGAGAGACATTTCTGTATTGTATATACGATAAAGTATAGCAAGTATATGTTTAACTGTTTAAAAAACAGCCAAACTGTTTTTCCAAGTGACTATACCATTTTGCATTGCATTCCCACCAGTAATGAATGAGAGTTCCAGTTGCTCCACATCCCTGTCAACACTTGGTATTGTTAATCTTTTCAAATATTAGCCATTCCAGTTAGTGTGTGGTGATTTCCCATTTTGGTTTTGATTTGCACTCCCTTAATGTTTGTTTTTAATGCATGCTGATCTGTGCTTTGTGGCATTGTGTTAAAAGCACCAAATAGGATCAAGTTTTGTGAGTTGTTTGTTTTCAGATTATTTTACCATTTTGGTTTGTAACCTTATGTTCTCAGAACATAATTGGATTCTCCACAATTATCAGCACAATTATTTTATATTAATTGGTTTTCTTTGTTGTCTAGAAATCTGTTATACTGAAAATATGACCAAACACTGTAAATTATTGTATCACTAGTATAATTTTTTGTGATTATATCTTATCAATTTGGATTCTGGAGAAATAAATCCTTATGTAAGTTTTCAAAATGTTTTTAACCTTATCAGTTAATTAATGGATACATAGCTATATTTTATGTCATTTATTTTTTTTGATGAAACTACAATATGAAAGCTTACACTATAAAAGAGACGATATACGCAAGTTTTGATATTCGATAGTTGGGATATGATATACTTAGAAGCAAATTCTGTAAAAGTATTAAGGATTGCGACTTTTGTTCTAATATGCTCCAGTACATTAAAGGGGTAGTGTGAGCAGACAGTAGTGGAATGCTGATATCCCATCCCTATGCAATTGAAGAAACTGCATATTTTTACCAAGAAATAGAGGGAGACATTTGGTAAAATACATGAGCAGCCAAATTTGGTATCTTAACTATTAACACTTCCTTGCCCTGAGGGAATTCCTTCTTTCTGTTTGAAACTAATTTTTAATCTTCATTTAATAAAGTGCTAGGGTCCGGAAATTTTAACTTAAATGTCAATTAAGAGCCTTTGAGAAGAAAGTAGGGGAGGTGATGGATATATCAGACTTGGTCACCCTCTAGTGGCTGCTATGGTCATATTGCAACTTTAATTGATCCTCTTTTAATGAACATCTGGACGATAATGGCTGAGGGGTTTGTTGTTTCTATAGAACTCCTTTTTTTGTACTACAATGTAAAATATCTGGACTGATGAGCAACTTTAAGTAAAGGGGATCCTTAAAATATCAACATTGTAGTATGACTAAGGGTGACTTTATTTTCACAAAGAGAGATTCTGCCTTACAATTTGATTGTATTTTCCTTGTTTATTTTCATTGTATTTTTGTTGTTGTTGTTTTTGTTTATTTTCAGTTGCTTGGAACTGTAACATATTTTGCTAAAACCAGTATTTCAAGTGATGTGTTGGTGCCTAGTCCCTAAGACTGGCTTAACAACTTTGGTGCATATTTTAAAACTCTGGGTAGTTTTAAAAATCCCAATGCCTAGGCCGTAGCTCATACTAATTAAATCAAAGTATTTGGGATGGGAAACAGGCATCAGTGTTTTTTAAAGATTCCCACATAATTTCAATGTAAAGCAAAGTTTATGAACCACTGTGCTATTTAACCTATAATGCAGAGGCTAAAGCTATAATACCTTTCCCAAGCCATATATAGTGGTTTTGATGGCTTAAGACCTATAAATAATTAACAGGCTTAAATTAACATGTAGATTTTTGCTATTAAAAAGGGCATTTGTTCATATTACTCTCAAATGATTCAAAAATATTCAGAGAGAGGAAAATGAATGATAAAGCAAATTGGCCAAGATGTGAAAATATGGTGAATCTGTAAAGATATATGGGAATTCCTTGTATTAGTGTTATAACTCCTGTAAAGGTTTTTAAAACATTATAGTACCTAGTCCTATAAAAAAGAGAGTTGTTAACTCAGATTTCTAAACCCATTTATATGTAATTCCAAAACCTAAATTCTGAAACACTGCCTTTAATCTCAAGATTGTATATGCAAGAGGTGGTGACTAAAGCCAGATGCACTCTGCTCCAGTGATTTTAAAAATTAAACATAAAAAATAACTCTAAATATTTTACCAATTAGAAATTTTTCAACAACTGAAATCTCCATCCTTAATGTATTTGTTCAGTGAAAATTATTAATAAAGACACGTATGAATACATTAAAACAGACACAGGTACAACAGATGAAATGATGTTTCATGGACTGAAAAAAAATCCTTTTTGTGAAGATAATATTTTTGGTTTTTACTACAAAATTGCTGTTAATATACTTTTAATCTGTCTTTTAACAACTGGCTTTAAAGATCTCTAGAAACTATATATATATATATGTATGTATATATATGGCTAAATGACCATGTACCCTCCGACTGTCTGACCAACTAGTACATACGACCAGAGAGGAGGGAGGCTGATTCCTCACAGACCACGTGATTCTACCTTCGGCCATGGGTTATGTTGTTGCTGGGGCACTGTCGGCCCAGAATCTGGTTTACTGCCGAGCTGTAATTAAGTCTTCTAATTAATTTCCTTTCAGTGTGCACGAATCTGTGCACCTGGCCACTAGTTGTATTTTATAAGCCAGACTGAGACATCTAGCCTGGGGCTCCTTCCTTACTGTGTGTAGAAAAGGAGGTTTTTTTTTTTTTTTTTTACTGTCTTAAACTTTCCTAATCTGTCATTGCTTGCCATCTAGTCAAATTCATCAAATTGAGATGTGATGGGAATACATTGATATCAGAGAATATTTCATTTAAAAAAATATTTTTATTGATTTCAGAGAGGAAGGGAGAGGGAGAGAGAAATAGAAGTATCAGTGATGATAGAGAATCATTGATTGGCTGCCTCCTGCATGCCCCACACTGGGGATCAAGCTCACAACCTGGGCATGTGCCCCTGACTGGAATTGAACCCAGGACCCTTCAATCCACAGGCTGGTGCTCTGTCCACTGAGCCAAACTGGTTAGGGCAAGAATATTTCATTTTGAAAGACCACCAGTGAAAAGGATTAAGTCATTTCAGAGTTGTGGGTGTGTGGAAGGTGCCCAAAGCCAAAGGCAATTGGCTTTTTGATTACAGAATCAAATTCCTCATCCAGCTTCTCCCAGTGGACTGATGACCACTTCTAGAAACTCCATCCCAAAAGGTAACTCACAATTCACCAGAGAGGCAAGAAGTATAGGATAAAGCACAGGAGGAAGAACCACTGTGGGGAGATGTGAGCAGGACTGGTTGGCATTCAGTTAGAAGCACTGGCTTTGCATTCCACAGTGACTTCCAATGGTAGTTGAAGCTAGTTATTGGTGTGCCCAGTGAGCCATGCATTCCTGAGGGTTACTCAATGTTTTTAAAATAAAGTCTGAAAGCTTGATCTTAGTAACCCACTATTCATATTTTTTCTGAAGGCACTTTAGCAGAGCCTGTATTTCGATTCTGTGAGCCTGTTTTTTCACTTTGTGAATACTAAACTATAAAGTAAACGGTGCTCTAAAAGTGAGTACACATTTCAGAATTTCTGTAATTGATACTTGAGAAGTTGAGGTGGGTTTGGGTCTCACTGAAGAGAGATACTGCTCTTCTCATTAAAAAAAAAAAAAGAAAAACCCATATATTTCTACATGAACATTTCTGTCTCTCTTACCAGGAACTTCTTTCATCTTTTACTTTCCTAGTCAAAGATATGGGCCTGTTTGTTTTTTTTGTATCTGTGCTGTTTCTTTATGGACATAGGTGCTGATTATATTTTCTCAAACGACAGAAAATAACATCCATGTCAACAGTCTTGGATCTCTGGTTTTGGGCTTTGTCCCCTACCCTTCAAGTCTCCATCTCTTCATTCTCAAAAATACGCTTTCCTAGGTTCTTAGAAAATTAATAATTATTTATATCGCTCTGCCTCCCCTTGTTCCTCCACCTTTGGCAGCCTTTGAGGGTCAGCTCCCTTTTGCAGTCCTTGGTGGATTGTCTTAGCTGGACTGAAAAGCCAGTTATCTCAATAGCATATGAATTTAGCATGTTTATATGTGACTTTCAAAATAAGGTGGATTAGATAATGTCACTTGTCTCCTAAATAATTAAGATATAGTATAACAGTCTATAAGGTGGTTCTTAAGAAGCCTGTCATCCATATTCTTTATTATAAAAGTGATCCACTGACATTATCTATTCCTCTGATGTCTTCATATGAATAAATAAGAGCATTTTAGTTGTTTTCATTTTGAAATAAAATAACTTTATAATATTGCACGTTGCTAAGTGAAATAAGTAGGAGAAAGACAAGTAGTGTATGATACCACTTACATGTGTAAGCCAAAAAAGACAAACTCAGAGAAACAGAGTGGTAGTTTCCAGGGGGTGGGAGGTGGAGGGAAATGGGAAAATACTGATCAAAGGGTAAACAAGTTCTGGGGATTTAATATGCAGCCTGGTTACTATAGCTAATAATGCTGTATTATATACTTAAATGTTGCTAAGAGAGCAAATCTTAAAAATTCTCACCACAAAAAGGTAATGGTAATTATGTGACTAGATGGCTAATGCTGTGGTGGTAATCATTTTGTAACATATTTATTTGATTTTTTTTATCCTCAATTGAGGATGTTTCCATTGATTTTAGAGAGAGAGATATGTGAGAGAGAAATATGGATAGATTGCCTCCCTTCCATACACACCCCCAGGGAATGGAACCTGCAACCATTTTGGTGTATGGGACGACTCTCCAACAGAGCCACCCTGCTAGGCTATTCTTTAAATGTAACCATTTATTTTTTGAACAGGAAGTACACACACATTCTGCAAAATTTTAAAACAGGTGCAAGAGGCTACATCACAATATTAAATCTGTTCTGGACCCTGATCCACACAGTTTGCCTCCCTTAATTGGGTTTTTATATTTATACATTCTACTATAACTTGTTCTTTTCACTCATTTTCTGGAGGTCATTTCAATCAGTACACATAGAGTTGAAGTTTTGAGTCATTCTTTTTTTATGGCAGCAGAGTTTTACATTATACTATAATCCATTGAACCTATTCTCTGTTGTTGGATATTTAGATCCTGCCCCTCCCCAGGCTTTGACTAAGACAGTGTCTCATTTATTATCTATGTACATTGGGTATTTTGCACATGCAAGATTATATTTGTAAGATGAAGTCCTAGAAGTGGAATTGATTAATGTCAAAGGGTATGAACACTTTCAATTTTGACATTACCAAATTGCTCTCCATAAGGTTTACAACTATTTATACCTCCAGCAGCCGTGTTTGAGAGTATCATTTACTCCACTCTTGGCAGCAGAGAGCTAACTTTTTGATCTTTGCCTATAGAAATGATTTTTTAAAATGGTACTTTTATCTTAGTTCATATATTCTGTGGTTGTCCATTTTCCTGTACTGTTTAAAGAATGATTTAGATTTCTTTTCTGTGAATTGTGTGTTTATGTCCTTTGTCCATCTGCTTTCTGTATTTTTCTTTATTTGTGGGAACTCTTCCATTATTAAGGAAATTAGTCCTTTTTCTGTACTATACTATATGTTGCAAATATTTCCCCCAGGTACTTGTCATTTGACCATTTATGGCATGTGTTAAAATGCAGAAGGTTTTTATTTGTGTGTAGTTAGATTAATAGTGTTTGCTTCTGTAGCTTCTGGGTTTGCGTCAGACGGAAAAGCTGTTCTTTTCTCTGAAATTAAAAAAGAAAAAATTATGTTTTCTTTAATGCTTTCTGGGTTTTTCTTTTTAGGTTTAACAGTCTTATTTTTGTCAATAAAGAGAAAGACATCTTGCCCTGGCTGGTGTGGCTCAGTTGACTGAGCGTTTACTCCTGCACTGAAAGGTTGCCAGTTCCATTCTAGGTCAGGGCACATGTCCAGGTTGCAGGTTTGATCCCCAAACTGAGTGCATATTGGAGGCAACTGATCGATGTTTCTCTTTCACATTGATGCTTTACTCTCTCTCTTTCTAAAATAAAAAAAAAAATTAAAAAGAGAAATACATCTTAAAAGTTAATATCAAAATGCCATTTTTGGTTTTCTCATAATAGCCTTTGCTATTTAATTGAAGGATGGACTGTATGGCGTAGAGATCCAGACAAATTAATAGTCAAATTATAGCTCTGTTACTTAACTGCTCTGTGAGTTGGGAAGATTAATGTATCAAAGGCTCTGTTTTCTTATATGTAATATAAGGATATTTGTACCTACCTCCAGGTTATGAATATTGGAAGATAATGTATATATTAGTTATATTCTTGTAGCAGATGTCATAATTTATAATTCAACACATGCTAGTTTTCTTCTTTCCCTGACTTCAGTGTCATGGTCATAGGGGGAAAAATTAAAAGGGCAGAATCCGTTAATGATAAAAACATGTTCCAGATTATCTCATAAAACACTATGTTTTAGTGATACTTCGGTATAAAGAAAAAATCTCTGACATAGTCTGTTCATTGTATCATTTATAATTAAATAGTAGAAACTTCAGGCTTATATGCTAAAGCAAGAAAGCTACACAGTGACATGTGAAAAATTTTTTTAATGCTTTTCTTAAAGAGGAGTTTAGAAACACATCTTCTTATTTTGCTGCTTTCCCCATTACACAGTCTGCTGTTGTCCAGATTGCTGTGGGTCGTCTCACCAAATGAGTTTTGTATCTCTAAGTTAATTTTCTGACAGAATCACTTCAGTCTGATGGCTTTGGTGTTTGTGTGTCTATTAAGCACACTGCCAGGATACGTCTGTCCACTACTTTCCACTTCTCCCATTAAACAGATGTCAACAGAGCTGCTCCCTCGCTCTGCATTAATTGTAGGGGGCTGCAGGATGCAATGTAAAAGGGTGGAGTTACATGAAACTGGTTTAGGTATCATAGAAGGTAAACATAAATCCTATCATCAGTTTGGTCTAACTTACTAGTGTTATAGGAATAGAAAAGATATAGGAGGAAGTGAGTTTCAGTTTTAAAATTCTGTTTCTTGGTTAACCTTTCTTTCCCTTACTTCATTCAACAACCTCCACCAGTTAAATTCAGCAATTCTGAACAAGTACATACATATTGGAGAAGTCTCGGGTAAGAAGCTCTCATTAAAGTTGTATATAGCACCCTGCTGAGCTTTACAATTGGTTCAGAAATGAGAATCTGTTAGATTAGAGCAAACATCCTAGCTGTGGTGATAAGTAATGTGGAGATGATTAATGATTTGTCTGTGAAAGGCAGTGAGCATTAAGTCTGCTTTTGTGCCCTTTTTAAAAAAGGTGGAGGTGAGAGAGGTAGCAAGGAGGAAGGACAGACCATGCTTTTCATAGCTATATGCTTATATTCTTTATCTGAATTAGTGGTTCTCTAGCTCTTTCTTCTTTTATAAAACCAAGGAAGCTTTAAATTTCAGTTACACCCCCAAAGACTAGGATATTTCACTCACTGGAGAAAGTGGGGTGGAACCTGGAATGAGGAGGGGTTAGGAAAAACCCACCTTATGTAACTTTAAAAGTTCTCACTTCTGTCTTCCTGTTGGTGATGTAGTTTTCTTTTTCCCTTTTCTCTGAGTAAGTTGTGGTACCATAATCCTACCTCTTGGGGCACATGTCTAAAGGAGAATGGGTGAAAAATTGGTGGTAGAGGTAATGCTGTTCCTCTTAACCCTATTGCATGCATCATATCAGATAAAATTGAGTTGGGCTGCTGTTATAACTTTAGATTTCCTGACTCAGAAAGGCTGCCCAAGATTGTCCCTGCTTCCTCGTTCAGCTGCAAGTGCCTGTTTTCTGAGCCCTTTAAGTGTGAGGCAGAGAGAGTGACATATGCACCATTTTGAAGCAATGTGTGCCTTGGCAGAAAAAGACTGGTGTAGATGAGTACATCAGTACTTAAACACAGATCTGTATCTATCATAGCAAACTTATAATGGTATCAACACCATTGTAATCCTGTGACTTGGAAATCAAGTACCTGGTATCAGGACCAAAGTTAGGTGGTGATTGTTTGAATGTTTTATCCTGTAAACCTTTGCTATTCAAAGTATGATCTTCAGGCCAGTAGCATCCTCATCACCTGGAAGCTTGTTAGAAATGCAGAATTTCAAGCCCTGCCCCAGACCTACCAAATACTTAATCAGAATCTGCAAGACCCCCAAGTTATGTGAATGCACATTAAAGTTTGAGAAGCTTTGCTATAAACCGTACCTGCTTTTTAAAAATCAGCATCTACTATGTTTTCCCTTTGGTCAAAGTTGGCAGGAAGGTTTTTAAAAAGAATAGAAAATGCCCTTTATTTCACCAACAGTAAGCCTGAACACGATTTTAGTGTCACTGCAATGCCACATTGTTCGGGCTGTTTCTGAATCTTCCTGGAGATGCTGTTTATAAATGCAGTTATTTCTACCTGATCTCTGCAACAGAAATAAGTCAGCTCTTTGTTTTACAGCTCTTTTAATAATAAGTTACCATTTGTTAAGAGTTTACTATGTTTAAGGCACTATATTAAGTTTCTGATATTCTCTCATTTAATCCTTACAACATCCCCTCCCTCCTTTTTCCCATCAAAGGTGAGGACATAGGCCCAGAGAATTCTAATGTGACTTGGTCAGGTTATATATCTCCTTTAATATTAATTCAGACCTAGATTTGTCTGAGCCCAAAGCCAGTGTCCTTTTCTGTCCCTCTTCCATTTGGTCAGAATTTACCTAAGAGCAGGTAGGTGAAATGTATAATTTGTACTCATGTTGAATATTTGAATTGAGAGATATTCTTTTGATCTTACAGTGCACAATACAATCTGATGGGAACAGCAGCCTTAGACTAGAATAGGAAATCAGAATTGTAGTATAGTTCTACCACTAACTAACTCAATGTCTCTTTTGTTTGCCTTTTTTTTCCTTGTAAACTTGGGGAGCAGGTAAATGGGGGGTAAATTTAAAGACAAAGAATTGGTATATTGTTTGCAAATAAGTAAAATCAAGTTTGCTACAGAATGTGCTATCCTTTGAATTTCTCATTTTGTAATTTGCTAGGGGAAAGGGTGGTTGGTAATACCTTTCAACAAATCTTTAAGGCTAGAAGGGGCTCTAAGAGATGAGTTAAAGCCAAACTCTCTGAATGGAGGAAGATGTAATCTTTCTGATTGTTTTTATTTAGAAACCTATCTTGAGAAGGAGCTGTCCATGTTATGTGTGAGATGTATTTTAGGTAGACATTTCCCTTTCTGTTCAACATTGGTTGGTCTGACTGAGGTATTATTGCTAATAATTTTTAAGATACTTTAATAACAATGAGGAAGATTTTATATGTTAAAAGAAGACTTGAAAGTGAATTCTGAGGAAGAATTTAGAATGTGCTGCCTCTAAGATGCCTGTGAAACAACTTTTTGGCATAGGCAAGAAGGAAACATTTCATTTTGGCAAGAGGGAAATATCCAGTGTAAGAATAGTTTCATACATACACAAAAAAAAAGTTTTTAAAAGATTTCAAATAATTGAAGTAGCATTTCTACTTGCTTACTCAGTTTGATCTCAAATACTTTCTATTAGTATTTGAACTACCCTATTTTAGAGAAAAAATCAGGTTAATGATACTGGATAATTGTAGAAATCACTGTATTTAGTATTCCTTTCTTCAAAGATCTACTATTAACTCAGCAATTCTGCAAGGTATATACACCCCAAAGAATTGAAAACAGGTACTCAAACAAATACATGTACATTCATGTTCATAGTAGCACTATTCACAATAGCCCAAAGGTGGAAATTGTCCACATGTCTTATCATTGGATAAATGGATAAATCAATTGTGGTATCTCTATAAGCAGAATATTATTCAGCCATAGAAAAGTGAAGTATGGATGCATAGTACAATTTGGATATATCTCAAAAACATTTATGTGAAGTGAAAGAAACCAGAAACACTAGAGTTCATTTATATGAAACTGGAGACCTGGTGCATGAAATTCGTGCATGGAGGGCAGGAGGGGGTCCCCTCAGCCCAGCGTGCACCCTCTCCAATCCTGGACCTCTTGGGGGATGTCTGACTGCTGGATTAGGCTCAATACCGGGGATCGGGCCTAAACCGGCAGTTGGACATCCCTCTCATAATCCTGGACCGCTGGCTCCTAATCGCTTGCCTGCCTGCCTGGTCGCCCCTAACTGCCCCTCCTTGCCGGCTTGATTGCCCCTAACTGCCCCTCCCCCCGCTGGCCTAGTCGCCCCTAACTGCCCCC
>NW_005871582.1:132555-149675 GCF_000147115.1 Myotis lucifugus | reverse complement strand
ATGCAGCCTGTGTTCATTTGTTTGGTCATCCCTCACTAACCCCCCTGCCGGCCTGGTCACCCCACGCAGCCTGCTGTTCAGTCGTTTGGTCATCTCTCACTAACCCCCCTGCCGGCCTGGTTGTAGGCAGCCATCTTGTGAGGGTGTGAGGGTCAATTTGCATATTACCGCTTTATTATATAGGATAGGATATACAGAATGGGTTAATCCATAAAGACAGGACTCAGATTAAACTGGTAATTACCAGGAGCAGCAGGGAGGAGGAATGGGGGGGAGGGGGAGACACAGTCGCTGCTTACAGGACAGAGTTCCCTTTTAGGATGATGAAAATAGTTGGAACTTAATGAAGGTGGTGGTTGCACAACATTATAAATGTACTAAATGCCACTGAACTCACTTCACTTTGAAATGCTTAATTTTATGTTATGTGAATTTCACCTCAATAAAAACTACAAGTTATTCATTATTTCTTCTTTGGTTGAATCTTTTCATATATCTGCCATGTGGTCACTTAATCATCAGAGAGGATGCTCTTTTCAGATATCAATGGCAAGCCATATATAAATATGTGTGTGTGTGTGTGTACTTAAAATATATTTTTATTGATTTCAGAGAGGAAGGGAGAGGGAGAGAGAGATTGAAACATCAAGGATGAGAGAGAATCATTGATCAGCTGCCTCCTGCATGCCCCTACTGAATATCGAGCCTTCAACCCGGGCATGTGCTCTTGACTGGAATTCAACCTGGGACGCTTCAGTCCCCAGGCCAACCCTCCTTCCACTGAGCTAAACCAGCTAGGGCGAGTTTAATATATTTTAATTTTGGACTCACATTACATTCTTTTGCTTTAGAAATAAGTTTCACTTTCTAACTCAGGGATGTTAATTAAGTTGCTGTAAACATAGCAGCATTAAAAAAGTTTTTACCTCCAGGAATTCACAAGTCACATATTTTCAGGAATAGACATTATTAAGGAGAGGCAATACTTCTCCAGTTTCAAGTCCTAGAACAACTTGCTTTACATCCTGTTTTAGCGCTATAATCAGGGGCTTTGTTTACACACACTGTTACCCACAGGTAACAATAGAAGGACTTAGCCTTTTAGTTCTGCATCACGTTATGGACTTTGTAAGCTTTTATTATTTATATTATTTTAGGATCTCTTTAGATGAGCTTAAAAGGCTTTTAAAATCTGACAGTGGACATCTCCCCCCTACCCTGTGTGGTAGGTTTTATGGCTCTTTTTTTTATTTTAACAAAGTAATCTAATTATATGGAGAGAGAGAGAGAGAGAGAGAGAGAGAGAGAGAGAGAGAGAGAGAGGGAGAGAGAGGGAGAGAGAGAGAGACAGAGAGAGAGTCTATAGTATAAATCTAAACATCTCTCTCAAAGTATGGGTGATCTATTTGGGAAGCAAATTTAGTTTTAATTCTTCCACATATATTAGCTAGTTTTTTCTTTTATAAATGAAATCCATGTTCAAGTTTTTAAATGGATTGTTTCCTAAATAAGGACCAGATTTACTGACCTTTTTTCTTTTGGAACTAAATAAATTCCTATTTCATTTTATAAATATTTTCCACAGTCCCAGAAGAGAAACCTTCAAAAGCCTACATGGTTCTGAGGACATGGACTCTGTAGTGATAGATAATGAACGATGAGCACACGCAAAATGGTATTGTTATGTGGATACAAACATCTGGTAGCCCCTCAAAACAAAGGATAGTTAATAGAGTAGATTACAGTAATTGTCTTCTATGTTCTTCTACCTTCTGCTTTTTAAATATTTCTTGTAACTATAAATTCACTAAGCCTTTCAAATGCTTTATTGTTTACAAGTCATTGGTTCCCATTCAGTCCTCATTCAAAAACCCATGCTGAATTTTCATGGAATCTTTAAGGTCCTTCCCAGAAAAAAAACAAAAGCAAGAACAAAAAAACCAAGGAGCTTTGACTAGGATACGGAGCTCTCCCCTCAAGGTTAACCTTTTTTTTTTTTTTTTTTTTTTTTTTGGTAAGTATATTTTAGGCAACAGCTTGCCCTTCTAAAGGTACCTGTTGTTAATAGAGCATTTTTTAATAGAATATATTGTTTAGCTGCCTTGGAATTAATTTTATAAAATATTAATGAATGTGCTAAGGCTTGAAAAACCCAGCAGTGTGTATGTAACTTATCTAGCTTTCAGTAGCTCAGAGAAAGTAGCAAGGAATCAAAGCAAAATTTTGAAGAAAAACTTTTTTCATGGCTGGCTGCTTGGGTAGGTATGAAATATTAATATTTGTACAAAAGGCTTTTGCTCTCAGCAGAGGCTTTGAAACCAATCTGGATATCTTAGGGAGTTATGGTAAGGTGAGTGGAAGACTGACTCAGCAAAACATCTCAGGGAGCCCTCAGCCACAGTCTGAGGTAGGAGGAGCACTGCTGATCATCTGCATTGTCCCTGCTGTGGAGGCTTGCTTTTGTTTTCTCTGTAAGTCTTTCAGGCCTCTTGTTGCAAAGACTGGGAATACATTGCTTTTCAGGCTTAAAGGTGATTAACCAACATTCCCCAGGCCATTGTTTGTTCTTCCCAAGTTGTCACTCTATGTAGGAGATCACGTGTTGCTGCCAGAATGTTTGGAAATTATCTTCAGGTCCTTATTTCATAGAGGTATGCAAGCATCCCTGTAGCCTATATCCCAGAAATATTATCTAATCTAGGAACAAGGCTCTCTTTATCTTCCTTTCTCTTTCTGTTTTGTAGTTTGTGCCTCCTACCAAGCACATAATCATATGGCATATGTTTACAAGATAAACAACGTATGTAAATTAGAAAACAAAGATCTCTAGCTTCATTTATGAATTTTGGTAGGGTTTGTAGGACTTGAATGTCTGTGTGGTATATTAAGGTTTTAGGTAAACATTCAACGAAATTTTCTGTATTATATTACAATTTTAAAAAATCTTAATATTTTTTAAAGTCATTTCTGGATAGCTGTAATATACTACAATTTGACTGTACAGTGGTCTGTATTCTAGGCTTGTATTTATTGTCAAGTCAATGTCTTTTTTCAAATTAACTTCCTCCCATTGCAACAAAAGCTTGTCTGACCAAAGGTATTATGATCCTATATAATAAAAGTGTAATATGCTAAGTGCCCGACTGATTGGTCAACCATTTGGTCAACCGCTCGACCAGTCGCTATGACTTGCACTGACCACCAGGGGGAAGACGCTCAGACCTGTAGGTTAGCTTGCTGCTGGGGTCCGGCCAATTGGGACTGGGTGAGACCTCCCACAGTCCCTCCCCGGCCAGCTGGCCCCCATTGTCCCTGATCGGGACTGGGTGAGACAGCCCCAATCGGTCCCGATCGCCGGCCAGGCCGAGGGACCCTACCCATGCACTGGGCCTCTAGTAGTAAATAATCCACTTACTGACCTCTCCTTGACAATATGGCAACAAAATAAAGTTGAAGTTAATGTGCCAGTGAGGACATTCCAAGTTGCAGCTTTTTACCTAACTGTGGAATCTTGGCCTGGCATTGGGTTTATCATGGATAGATTTCATATATTTCAGATTTCATATATTTCAGATAGCATTGTGACTATACTAAACAGATTTCATATATTTCAGATAGCATTGACTAGGTGACTTGGCTGTTTCCTTTTTGAAGAAAGCGTGGAGCGTAATAGCCCAGTCCAAATCAAGCTATATTTTCTGCTTATAAGGAATTGTAATGATCTTGCTTAGATGTATTTTCAGTGAGATTGCCCTTGACTTTCATCACAGACATATTTGTTTCTCTTGACCATCTAGATTGAGCCTTACTTAATAGTCTATGGAGTAACTGGGAAGTCAGTAGGACCCAAATCTTCAGTTTTGGGCCTTGCTAGCTAATTCAGTTTTATATGAACTCCTACCTTGAGAAAATTAGAGTTTATAGAAGAAGCAATTAGGGATCTGTGAGGCTTTTTTACTCATCTTCTTAAAACAGTACAGTTTTTTAAACTTTTATTTTTTTTAATGTTTTTATCAAGATATATCCACAAACTATTGCAAGTGGGTGACCCTCTTCTGACTGCTGGTCTAATCTAAGGTTGCCCAGGCTGACAATCGTCCTGTAAACTGGGTCTCATGAAGGATAGCAATTCTGATTTTACCTCTTGCTTTTACATCTACTTTATTAGTTTCACTGTTACTAAATATCAGCAAACAAAACACTTTATTTTTTAAAATACGTTTTTATTGATTCTTGGAGAGGGGGAGAGAGAAAGAGGAGGAGAGAAGAGACGATAGACTCGATCACCTGCCTCCTGTAAACCCCCTACTGCGGATTGAGCCCACAACCCAAGCATGTGCCCTGATCAGGAATTAAATCTGCGACTTCTGGTTGCATGGGACAAAGCTCAGCCAACTGAGCCACACCAGCCAGGGTGACAAAACACTTAAATGTGACTGTAATAAAATGTATTCCTTGTGGTTTCTTACCTCACAATTAAGGTATTTATTTGGATCTAATACCAGTGAAATAACACTTACTTGGTTTGTACTTGGTTGTAATCTCAGGCCATGACTAAAAAACTCATATCTAAAATTCATAAAGAATACCTATTTTTTTAAAAAGACACCCACCCCAAAAAAATCCTATAGATAAATAGGCAAAAATTGGCACTTTACAAAAGGGATATCCAACTAATCAATAAACATTTGAAAAAATACTTAAAAACTCCTAATCAGCAGGGAAGTACAAAATATGAAGTATTGGTGAGGATATAGAGCAATAGCAATTCTTATACATTTCCAGTCAGAGGGTGAATTTTTGTCATATCTTTTACATGTGCTTATAAACACATAATACATGGCTGTTATTTTTGTTTTAAGCAGTCACATATTCGAGCAAATACAAATAAGGACGACATTAAGTTTATATTTACCGTAAGTTATTCTACATTTAATGTTCTTTATTTCTATGTGTGGATCTACAATTCTGCCTGGTATCAATATTTTCTTGCTTTAATATTTCTTGTTATATAGGTCTGCTGACAAGAAATTCTTTCACCTTTTTGTGTTTTTATGTATCTGAGAAGGTTTTTATTCATCTTTAATTTTTAACATATATTTAAAATAATGTATTTTATAACATTTACTTAAAATATATTTTACATATAAGGTATGTGGACCTGCATGTTCATTGCAGTATCCTATATAATAAAAGCCTAATACGCTAAGTGTCTGACCGTTCATTCGACCGTTCGACCAGTCACTGTGATGCGCACTGACCACCAGGGTCAGACGCCCTGACTGGTAGGTTAGCTTGCTGTTGGGATCCGGCCGATCGGGACTGGGCGAAGCGGGCTGGACATGCCCTGGAGCCCTCCCCGGCCCTGATCATGAACTGGTGCAAGGGCCGGTGTGAATCCGTGCACCAGGCCTCTAGTTATTTATAATAGTCAAGATGTGAGAACAACTTGTGTCCATCAGCGGATGAAGAAAATTACACACACACACACACACACACACACAGAAATATTATTCAGCTAAAAAAACAAATGGAATGTCATTTGGGACAACGTGGATGGACCTTGAGGGTATTATGCTAAGTGAACTAACTCAGACAGAAAAAGATACTGTATGATCTCACATGTGGAATCTTTAAAAAATAACAAGCTTATAGATACAGAGAACTGATTGGTGGTTGCCAGAGGTGGGAGGGGGTGGGCAAAATGAGTGAAGGAAGGTCAAAAAAGTTACAAGCTTCCAGTCAGAAAATAAATAAATTATGGAGATATAATGTATAGCATGGTGACTATACTATATTGTATATTTGAAAGTTGCTAAGAGAGTATATTTTAAAAGTCCTCATCACAAGAAAAAGAATTTTTGTAACTAAGATGATGGGTGTTAACTAGACTTATGGTGATCATTTTATAATATGTATAAATATCCTATTGTGCACGTGAAACTAATATAATATTACATGTCAGTTATACTTCAAATTTTCAAAATGTAGAGGAAAATATAAGTGACTATTCCAACCTTTGAGTGGAAAAAGACCATTCTAAATTTAATACCAAAGGGGGGATAAACAGTAAGAAAAAGACTGAAGAATTTGACAATATAAGCATTCTTGAAGGCTTATAGAGAAACTGATAAGCATTTGAAGAGTAAATGTCAAATTGGAAAGAAATATTAGCAACATATGTAGCATGGGCTTACTCTTACTAATATATAGTAAGTTCTCCTTTAATTCAATAAGACAAATGTCCAACAAAAAACCTGGTTAGTAACATAAACATTAAACTTTAAAAAACATGCAAATTCTCAGTAAATATAAGAAAAAAGCATTCAGTATTGTTCTTGTTAAAGAAACATTAATTACTGTTAAATTGGTTTGATTTTGTAATGATGTAACCTATAGTTATAAGAATTTGCACTTATATATCACCCTTGAGAAGAATATATTATACTAAGAAGCAGTGGATATCAGAATCATTTCTAAAATATATTCTGGCCATTTATCTATTAACTAGAGGCCTGGTGCACGAATTCATGCACCAGAGGGGTCCCTTGGCCTGGCCTATGGGATTGGACCAAAACCAGCTCCGACATCCCCTAAGGGGTCCTGGATTGCGAGAGGGCACAGGCCAGGCTGAGGGACCCCACCGGTGCACGATTGGGGCCGGGGAGGGACACAGGAGGGCTCCAGGGAATGTCCGGCCCATCTCCCTCAGTCCCGATCAGCCAGACCCCAGCAGCAAGCTAACCTACCGGTTGGAGCGTCTGCCCCCTGGTGGTCAGTGCACATCATAGCGACTGGTTGACCGGTCAACTCTCTGCCCCCTGGTGGTCAGTGCACATCATAGCGAGCAGTTGAACAGCCTTAACATATCATTAGCATATTACACTTTGGTTGAATGGACAACTGGACACTTAGCATATTAGGTTTTTATTATATAGGATTTTTTCTACGTTAATATATTTTGAAGAAAAAATATCAGAGATGCGTATTGAGATTTTGGTATGAGGACATTTATTATAGCTTTATTTATAAAAATGAAAAAATATTTTTTCTGGGTATAGAAATATGGATTGACTTTTTTTCTCTTCAGCACTTTAAGCATGTTACTCCATTTGCTTCTGGTTTTCATAGTGTCAGATATGAAGGTCTTCTGTAGTTTTCATCTTGATTTTCAGCAGTACTTTCTTCCTGTAGCTGTCTTTCTCTGTTTTATATTGTGCATGTTGAAATAATACATTTCTTGTCCTTTTCCATCTGACTTGGTTCACTTAGTATATAATATACTCTCAAGGTCCATCCATGTTGTTGTAAATGCCAATATTTCATCTTTTTAGGCTAAGTAGTATTCCATTGTAGATGCACCACATCTTCTTTATTCATTTATCTGTCAGTGGACACTTAGGTTCTTTCCATGACTTGGCTATTCTCAGTAATGATACAATGAAGATAAGGGGTACATATATCTTTATGAATTAATAAAACAAAAAAGTAACAAATGAACTAACAAAATAACAAAAACCCATAGATTCTAACAACAGAATGGTGGTTACCAGAGAAGAAGAGGGGTTGGGGGAAGGTGAATTAAATACGGAGAAATCCACACCAGTGCTTATCATAGTAAAATGGACCTTGTGGCAGCACAGAGAAATGGGGAACAACCATAGTAAAACTGCTGAAAACTAAAGTATTTAGAGAAAATGACACATTTTATCGAAAGAAGCAATAGTGAAACCAACTTGCTGAGTTCAATAGGAACAATTAAATCCAGAAGGCAGTAGGATGATATTTTTTTAAAAGGCAGTAGGGCCTGACTGGGTGTGGCTCAGTGGTTGAGCATTGTTGACCTATGAACTGAACCAGGAGGTCACGGTTCAATTCCCGGTCAAGGCACATGCCCAGGTTGCCAGCTACATCCCCAGTGTGAGGTGTGCAGGAGGCAGCTGATCAATGATTCTCTCTCATCGATGTTTCTATCCCTCTCTCCTTCTCCCTCCCCCTCTCTTTTCCTCTCTGAAATCAATAAAAATATATTAAAAATAAAGAGGCATAGGAAAATAATTGTCAAATTAATTCAAACATCAGGAAAATATCCTTCAAAAATAAAAGTGAGAAGTTATTTTTATGAAAACAAAAACCAAGGAAGTCTGTCATCATCAAAGCTACCACTAAAACAAACAAAGAAAAAACCTTTCAGTAAAAGGGGGGGAAATGCCAGTCAAAAATGCTGGTAAAGAAAATGATCAGCAAGGGGTGAAATGAAGTTATTTTTACATAATTTAAATGAATATTGACTGAAAACTTAGCAATTCCATTGTGTTCTGGAGTTTAGAATATGTTGAATCAAAAACGATAGCAACAATAACATAAAGGAGGAAGAGCAATAATTGGGGTAAAAATCTGGTGAGGTTCTAGTGCAGTGGTTCTCAACCTTGACTGCACATTAGAATCACCTGCGAATCTTTTAAAAATCCTGATTTCTGGGCCTCATCCTCCAGAAATTCTGTTTCTTTGTTACTAATGTTGTGGCCTCACCCCATAACAAAGAAGCAGAATTTCCAGAGGATGAGGCCCAGAAATCAGGATTTTTAAAAGATCCCCAGGTGATTCTAATGTGCAGCCAAGGTTGAGAACCACTGTTCAAGTGCTATCTGAAATAAGGTAAAAATAACTATTTGAATAACAATGTGAAAGCTTAAGGAAACAACCAAAGGAGAAAGCTGTCTTCCTCAAGGTTATATAACCAGGATAGAGCCCAGATCATTCTATAACCAAGTTGCTGCTTTTTTCACTCCATAATATTTTTGTTTTTTTCCATCCTTGGGCTACTCCCTGTTTGTTTCTTCCTTGTTTGTGGCCTGTCTTTCCCCTTAAAACAACACATAGTTACTCTGTAATCATATACTTGGACATCACTACAACTTTCATTAACCACCTGACTAGCTGCCTTAGTACTTAATACAGTTTCATGTTCATCTTCCATAACTACTGTTTTCTATTTCTGTGTTTTATGCCTCAAACCTGTACTTCTTTCTAGTGACTCCACTATGCTCAGCCTATTTTTTTTTTCTTGTCTTGCTCCTCTGGAAAGGAAAAACTCTCCTTAGCATGTTCAATCCTGTCCTCAAATTCAAACTATCTCAGTTTTGAATTTTTCCTTGCTGAATGGAGGAAAGTACTGAGACTTTGGAGTTAAATAGACTTGTATCCTGATTGCCACTTTCTAGCTCTGAGACTCTGAGCAAATTTCCTAACCTCCATGAGCCTCAGTTTCTCCAGCTATAAATGAAGTTAATTACACTACTTCAAAAGCTTGTTGGTTGAGAGAACACTTAATTGCCCAATAGAATTTTTACCTAGGCAATTTAATACATTTTAATGTATCTTCCTTGTTATACATGTATATTTTACATAATGGGAATCCTACTTGGTTTTGTATCCTGCATTTTTTGATATAATACATCATGAGCATTTATCCATGTATAGTAAGATAATCAGTCTATATATATAAAAGGCTAATAAGCTAAGTGTCTCACTGTCTGACTGGTCACTATGATGCTCACTGACCACCAGGGGGCAGACACTCAACACAGGAGCTGCCGAGCTGCAGTGACTTGGCAGTAGCTGTTCTCGGGTGACACACCACGAAACCAGAGAGGAGGGAGCCCGATTCCTCACGGGGTCACGTGATTCCACCTTCGGCTGTGGGTTATGTTGCTGGGGGACTGTTGGCCCCGAAGCTGGTTTACTGCACACTTGCATTTGCGTTCCACACCCTGTAGGACAGCAACTTTGAGAGTGCCCTCTCGCAGGCCAGGCTGAGGGACCCCACCTGCCGCTCACTCCACAGACCCTGGGGAGGGACTGCAGGATGTTAGCTCTAGGGCATGCCCGGCCCATCTCACCCAGTCCCGCCCCACCATCCACCTTCTAATTAATTTCCTTTTAATGTGCATGAATCCATGCACCGGGTCACTAGTATAATTATAATAATTCTTGCTATATGATTGTACTTCAGTCATTTTTTTTTCATTATAGACTTTTAAAGTTTCACTAATAGAAATAACCCTGTGGAGAACATCTTTGTGGAATCTGAGATGGTTAAGTTATATCAGAAATATCATTTGGGCTCTGCTCAGTGGTCATGGAGGTATGGTAGGAAGGGCCATAAGTGATAGAGCAAGTTATAGAGAAGCATGAACCTCATTGCCCAAGAGTTAGCACAATTCTGAGCACCTACTTCCTTTAAAATGTACTCAGGAACTACTGGGAAGGCAGATACTTGATTGTTTTCAAAAAGTGTTTGATGAATATCTGCATCTCTTTTATTTTTTTGTTTTTTCATTGATTGAAACAAGCAGTATTTATTAATATTTTAAAATTAACTTAATTGTTGAAAGTATTACAGATGTACCTCTTTTCTCCTAATTGGCCCCTTCTGGCTCGCCCCCTCTCTCCAGCCCAAGCCTTCACCACACTATTGTCTGTGTCCATGGGTTATGCATTTATGCATATCCTATATAATAAAGAGGTGATATGCAAATTGATCATCACTCCAACACACAAGATGGCCAGCAGGGGAGGACAGTTGGGAGGGACCAGGCCTGCAAGGGAGGGCAGTTGAGGGCAATCAGGCCTACAGGGGAGGGCAGTTAGGGGCGACCAGGCCTGCAGGGGAGGGTAGTTAGGGGCAACCAGGCCTGCAGGGGAGCAGTTAGGGGCAATTGGGCTGACAGGGGAGCAGTTAGGCGTCGATCAGGCTGGCAGGGGAGTGGTTAGGGGGTGATCAGGCTGGCAGGCAGGCGAGCAGTTAGGAGCCAGCAATCCTGGATTGTGAGAGGGATGTCCCAGATTGGAGAGGGTGCAGGCTGGGCTGAGGGACACACATCCCCCTTGCCCCCATGCACGAATTTCATGCACCGGGCCTCTAGTATTCATATACATTCTTTCGTCTGCATCTCTTTTAAAAGCTAGAATTAAGTGCAACTGAGAGAAGTTGCTTATCTAATAACTGGAGGAGAATGGAGACCAAGCAAAGCCCAAAGGTATCCCTGCCTCACTTCAGCTCAAGTGTACCTCCAAAGTCAGAGACATGTCTTACCTTATCCAGAATCTAGCAAATATCTTTGCTTATAATCAGCATTTGATTGATTTAAAAGATGTGTTCTGAATTTACTTGTTATTATCTATTCAAATCCAGGATCTAGAAAGTAAAGATCAGAATTGGTTTTGTGACTGAATATACTGTGCAGAGCTCATGTTGCTTCTCTATATAAGACCATGTCTTGGTTATCTGCCCAAAATTCTAATACAAAGGCTGTTAGGTTACAATTACTTTGTTGCCAAAAATGTATCGTTTGGTAGAAAGCTACTAAGAAGCTCATTGAAAAGATATGGAAGCCTGGTAACTGGAAAATTTAAACACTTTAGCCAAAGTGGCTGCAAGTAATCTCTTATATCCAAGAGTAGATTCCTGAGATCTAAGTTTGAAATAATTTATTTATATCTAATATGAGAAGATAGGAAAGGACTTAGCTTGGCTTTAGTTTCTCTTTATAGAAACTAAACTTCCTATATAGACTCTATAATGAGAAAAGGACAGAATTCAGGATGGAAAATATCAGTCCAATTGTGCTAGTCTTTATTGTTGTTGTGTGGGGGGTTTTTTTTGTTTGTTTGTTTTTTAAGGCTGAAATTTTGCCTTTCTCTGCGTAAATCAAGTTGAAATGCTTTTCTAGCTGGAATGGATGTCATTGCACCAGTTGCTTGTTTGATCTAGTTAATGGAACTTGTTCTTATTGCAATATGTCCTTTCTTACCTCATTGTGAAACCAACTTTGGCCTTTGTAGGGGGGCTCACAGGAATGGTATGCAAGCTTGCTTGAACCAGGCAATTAGATCAGCATGTGTTTGACAGGCAGTAGTTTAAAGCAGTAATTCAGCTCACTCTGGAAGGAGTATTTACCCTTCCATTTACTCACATTTCTCTGTTTATACTTTATTTTACATGCCAATCCAGAGTTAGTTTCTATAGTAATATACTGTATTCATTATACAATTAGCAACTGTGCCTTGAGTTGAAAGTCCTTTCATTTTGTATTTTACCGATAGTCAAGAAACAGGTAGATTTTCATGTTCTCCCTAGAAACCTTTTATGGATGGCTCAATCAGTCAATCACAGGACATCTCTGCAACAGCTCTCATGACATTCATCTAATGGCACTTAGCAAAACAATTAAAATTAATAGCTTTTAGATATTTAAGCCAACTGAGTTAAAGCTTTTTAAAAATACTCTACTTCTAGATACTGTTTCAAAATAAATTTTATTTTGCAAATGACTTAAAATTCTAGGATTAAAAAATATATAACTTCTAATGAAAGAATATTGTGCACTGATTTTTTAAATATTGTGCTTTGTATTAAAGCATTAATACAGAGTTGGCCTTTTTACTGAATAGTGGTTTCCTCAGCTTGTTAAAATAGATTTGAAGGTTTTGTATGAACTCAGATGTGCTAAACTGCATTTTAAAAAATGTTTTATTTAGTGAACATTTAGTCCCTCCCCTTTCTCTTTGTATGAAACTTTTATTTTCCCCACTTCCACCCCAGCCCATATGTGAAATGGAGATGTTTAAAATACAAGAAAATAATCCAGCATAAAAAAGGGCAAGTCCATTGAGATTGGTGGAGTAGACCCTTACTAAATCTGCTTTGATGAAGGGCCACCCAATACATTTTAATGTGTTGTCCCTTCTCTAGTTACTTTATTAAGGGAAGAAAAAGAAAAAGTATTTTGTATTCCACCTCCAAGTATAAGCAACATCTAAAAGGAAAAACTAGATCCACCTCCAAGTATAAGCAACATCTAAGACGAAAAACTGGATTTCTCTCTCTCTCTCTCTCTCTCTCTCTCTCTCTCTCTCTCTCTCCCCCCCCTTCCTTCCCTCCCTCCCTCTCTCTCTTCCTCCCTCTCTCTCTCTCCCTCTTTCCCCCTGACCCCCTCTCTCTCTCCTTACCTTTCCCCCTCCCTTCCCTTCAACTCTCTCTAAAAATCAATGGGAAAAAAAATACCTTATGTAAGGATTAACAACAACAACAAAAAACTGTGACCAGATTTGTCTCTGCCATTATTACACTCTTGGAGCCCCTTTAAGCAAAGATGTGAGGGGTGGGGATGTATTTGGGGATCTTTCTCCCTTCTCTCACCTCTTCCAAGGACCCCTCCTGGGTGCCTTGGTCCGCTTGCCATCTTTAGACCATAATTTGATAAAAGATCCATTTGGGGGTTATTGGCCCATATGGAACATAGGCTATGTCTGTGCATGAAGCCACTGCCTTCTCCAAATTTCTTCTATTATTTTTATTATTATTAAATATATTTTTATTGATTTCAGAGGAAGGGAGAGAGAGAGGGAGGGAGGGAGGGAGAGAGAGAGAGAGAGAGAGACAGACAGACAATGATGAGAGAGAATCATTGATCAGCTGCCTCCTGCACGCCTCACACTGGGGATCGAGCCCACAACTTGGGCATGTGCCCTGACTGGGAATCAAAACCCTGACCTCCTGTTTCATAGGTGGACGCTCAACCACTGAGTGACACCACCTGTTCCATGTGAACACAGACCTTGGCGGGGTCAATTTCAGGACCAGTCTACCTTGGAGGTCAGACCTGGAAGCTGAGAGCGGGGTGAGAGGTGGGAGTCAGGAAAGAGGCCCCTGAAACTGCAAAGGGAGGAGGGGGAAAAAAAGAAAAAAGAAAGAAAGAAAAAGGAAAACCATAAAGCCAGCAGAGGGAGCACATCTGGTATCTGTGGCGTTGTCTTGTAAAAAAAAAATGCTGTCTTTTTAAAGATTTTTGACCTAAGTAACTAAAAATAAACAAGATAATTTTTCCAATGTGATTTCAAAATTGATATTAATAAAACCAAAAAATAAAAAAGATTCTGTGTCAAAAGCTGATGCTAATGGGTCTTCTCCCCAAATATGGACGTCAAGTATATGAAAAATTACCAGTTCTAAAGAATGTTCTCAAAACCACAATGACTTTAGTAGACATTTTAAAAAGTTGTCCTAGATTTTTTTTTTTTTTAAAGGAGAATTGAATCAAATAACCTACAAGCATTGTCATTTATTTCTGGTATTTATGTTGTAGTTAAAACATTCAGTTCGATAGATACAACTGTTCTACTCTCTAAAAAGAATTAAGTGTGGGGTTGAGGGAGTCAATGAGGAAAAAAGGAGGACAGCTGTAATACTTTCAACAATAAAGATAAATTTTATAAAAGTATTATGTAGTAATGAATTCTGTTGAACTTGAGTTTAATTTTCAAACCATATCATAGTGTTAAAACTAAATTAATAAGGCAGGTTACAGTTGCGAATCTTTGATTCCTCGGGGAAAATAACTACAATAGTAGACTTAATATTTATTGCTAGACTGACAAAATCAAAGCTTGCAAGTTAAGCATGGTACTGATCGATAGAAGGTTACCTCTTTACCAATGTTACCAAACCAGTTTTTCACATTGAGGAATTTCACTTCTGGGTAATGTTTGAATGCTTTAAGGAAATCACTTTCCAATATTATTTCTTTCAATTCATATTTGCTTTCTGGGGAGTATATCTGTTTACTTCTGTTCCTTATTAGTTGTATGACTTAAGACAAGTTATTTAATCTCAGTTTCCTTATCTCTACTTCCTCAAAAAGCCCCTTCTTCCTCAAAAGAAGGTAAAGCAACTGGCCACAGTATCTGACCCTCAGTAATCAATTAATTGCTCAGTTTACAGGTGGTGGTTGTTTTGAGTTGTTAATCCTCCTCACATAGACTTTACTTCCTCTGACGTTATTACTTTGTGCAACTCTTAAGCTAAATCAAACAAGAGTATATATTTAAGAATCTTTCTTTTTAATCGACTTTATTTTTTAGAGCAGTTCTCCACCTATTCATCCTCCTGTTCCTGGCAACCATGGATCGATCTTTTTACCATGTCCATAGTTTTGCCTTTTTCTTAATGTTACTTATTTGGACTCATACAGTATTTAGCCTTTTCAGATTGGCTTTTTTCACTTACTAATATGTATTTACGGTTTCTCCGTGTCTTTTCATGGCTTGATAAGCTTTTCTTTTTAGAATTCAATAATACACCATTGTTTGGATGTAATGCATTTTATCCACTTATCTACTGAAGGACATTTTGGTTGCTTTCATGTTTCGGCAATTTTAAATAAAGCTTCTATTAAGTTTATACGTTTGTGTGCAAGTTTTTTTGTGTGTGTGGACATAAGTTTTCAACTTCGTCAAGTAAATACCAAGGAGCATGATTGCCTGGATTACATGGTAAGAGTATGTTTAGTTTTGTAAGAAATCACCAAACAGTTTTCCAAGTGGCTGTGCCATTTGGATTCCACAAGCAATGAATGAGAATTCCTGTTGCTCTATATCCTCATTAGCATTTGTTGTTTTTAATGTTCTGGATTTGGACCATTTGAATAGGTGTGTAATGATATCTTGTTTTAATTTGCATTTCCCTGATGCATATGATATGAAACATCTTTTCACATGCTTATTTGCCATCTGTACATCTTCTTTAACAGAGATGTCTGTTAAAGTCTCAACCCAGATTTTAATTGGATTGCTTTTTGTTCTGACTGTTGATTTCTTGAAGAGTTCTTTGTGTATTTTGGATAACTTTATCAGATAGGTTGTTTGGAAATATATTTCCCAGTCTGTGCTTGTCTTCTCATTTTTTAATTTTAACAATATCCAATTTATGCACCTTTTTTTTCATGGGTCGTGCTTTTTAAAAAAATATATATTTATTTCAGAGAGGAAGGGAGAGGGAGAGAGAGAGAGAGAGAGATATCAATGATAAGAGAGAATCTATTTCAGTGATGGCGAACCTTTTGAGCTCGGCGTGTCAGCATTTTGAAAAACCCTAACTTAACTCTGGTGCCGTGTCACATATAGAAATTTTTTGATATTTGCAACCATAGTAAAACAAAGACTTACATTTTTGATATTTATTTTATATATTTTAATGCCATTTAACAAAGAAAAATCAACCAAAAAAATGAGTTCGCGTGTCACCTTTGACACGCGTGTCATAGGTTCGCCATCACGGATCTATTTGCTGCCTCCTGCAAGCCCCCACAGGGGATCAAGCCCGTAAACTGGGTATGTGCCCTGACTGGGAATCCTGGTTCATAGGTTGATGCTCAACCACTGAGCCATGCCAACTGGGCATGAGTTGTGCTTTCGGTGGTGCCTCAAAAAAAATCAACCTAAGGTCATCTAGGTTTCCTGTCTTGAGAACCTTGAAAGAGGAAGGAGAGACAAAAGAGTTTTTTGTTTGTTTTTCAGCATGTATAACGGGAATAGATTTTAGCGTATTTATATGCTAATGGTGAGAACCAGCACATAGGGAAAGTTGAAGGGGGGCTAGTTGTCTTGAAGTGGCCCTAATACGCCCCATTACATAAATCTTTCCAACAGAATTTGGTGGTTTAGATTAGGAGCAGATTTTGGGACTGATCCAGGGTTGGGGGTTTGTTTGTTTGCAGGGCCTGTGGAACAGAAGACAAGGTTGCAAGGGAGTTGGGGATTGGTGACAATTGTCCAAATAATGGGTAATAGGAATTTACTGCTTGGGTAAGGACTTAGACTGGAAAGAAGGTAATGATCACTTAAGAGGAACTGGAAAGGAAAAGCAAGAATTGTAGGAATACTCCCTGTCTCTCATTTTATCCCACACTTTACAGAAGCTGCATTATTCTGGTAAAGTTGCATTCTAGCTCAGGATGTACAGTTAATGTTTTTTACAGCCCACATGTCTCCTTGTGATAGATGGCCACGTTATAATGAAATACTTTGTACTCAATCAACTTACAAATAATGAGTGCTCCATTATATAGCATTCAAAACAAACCCAATTTCAGAAAGAAACAAAGGACAGGAATAAGGGCGATTCTTCGACAGAAAGGAGGAACCCAAGAGAGAATCTCTGTAATTCCTTCATTTCTAAAGAAGGTACAATCCTAAGGAGAATTTGGTATCTAATAAGGCAGTAATTCCAACAAATGGTTTTGGAACAACTGCCCATCCATATGCAAAAAAGAAAGAAA
>NW_005871582.1:99982-131908 GCF_000147115.1 Myotis lucifugus | reverse complement strand
TGGCTAAGCGACCTTCCAACTGTCCGGCTGGTAGCTATGATGTGCAATGACCACCAGGGGGCAGATGCTCAATGCAGGAGCTGCTGAGCTGCGGTGACTTGGCAGCTGCGGTTCTCTGGTGATGCACCCAGAGAGGAGGGAGCCCAATTCTGGGGTACATTACCCAAAAACCACCCTCTCGCAATCCGGGACCCCTCGGGGGATGTTGGAGAGCCAGTTTTGGCCTGATCCCCACAGGCCAGACCGAGGGACCCCACTTACTAGAGGGACCCCCGCTCACTCTGCAGACAATCTTTGAGCTGCGGCACCACCCCAGGTGCGACCAGCCTGGGAGGGACTATGGGAGGTTGGCTGCAGGGCGTGTCCGGCCCATCTTGCCCAGTCCAGCCCCACAGCCACCTTCTAATTAATTTCCTTTCAATGTCCACAAATCCGTGCACTGGGGCAGTCATTTGTAAATAATTGTATTGCCAATAAAGGATACTTGAATCCAGAATTGATAAAGAAGTCTCTAAACTCAACAGTGAGAAAACAAACAATTCAGTTAAAAAATGGGCAAAAGACTTGAACAGACACATCACTAAAAAAGATACATGGATGACAAATAAGCACACAAAAAGAGATGTTTGATGTCACTAGAGAAATGCAAATTTAAACCACTTAGAGATACCAATGTTCTTCACACAAAAACTTGTACACAAATATTTATAGCAGCTCTATTCATAGTTGCCCCAATGGAGAAGTTAAATGTCCTTTAAACTGTGGTACATACATGCAAAGGAATACTACTTAGCAACAAAAAGGAGACAAACTATTGATCTATGCAACAGTTTAGATGAATTTCAAAGGCATCATGTTGAATGAAAGAAACCAGTCTAAAAAAAATTACATACCATATGATTCCATTTATATGACTTTTTTTTTTTTTTTTTTTGGAGGAAGGGAGAGGGAGAGAGAGAAACATCCATGATGAGAGAATCATGGATGGGCTGCCTCCTGCACGCCCCCTACTGGGGATAGAGCCCACAGCCCGGGCATGTGCCCCAGACCGGAATCGAACCCTTCAGTCAATTCCTTCAGTCAGGATCCTTCAGTCTGCAGGCCGACACTCTATCCACTGAGCCACACCAGCCAGGGCGATACTAGTAAATATATATTTTAAATAGAAGGAAACTCAGTTTGCAAACAGCACAGAAGACACGGTTCCCGGGAAGAACCGACATTACTGAGTGCGAAGACAAGGAAGGATATTCCCATAGTTTCAAAGCAACGCCTCACAGCGTCCCTGGGCGTAACCGGGAGACAGTGGTAGCTCTCAGGTGAGCACCCGATGCGGGCAAGCACCCCTGAACTGTCGTCAGTCAACATGCCCGAGAAGCAGGGGTAGGGAGCCCTTCTCCTGCCTGGGGCCGTGGGAGATTTCTAACACCATCCGTGGGCCATACAAAATGATCCACTGAAAAATATATGACTTTCTTGATAAAACTGTGGTGATGGAACAGAGGTTGGGGGTGGGGGTGTGTGAATGACTACAAAAGGATAACAGAAGTTTTCTGGGGTTATGAAATAGTTCTATATCCTGATTGCCACAATGGTTACAGTGATCTATGTATGTGTTCAAATTAATAGAACTGTAGATTTTAGTATATGATAATTTTTAAAAGTATTGAAAATCTTAATGTACACACACACAAAAGAATAGTAGTAATAAACGAAAGGAGTACAGACTGTGGAAGGTAAGTAGATTGTGGTCAGAGTATGTGGTAGTGAGTTTAAGATTTTCTGAAGTGGGTTGTTTGGGGTCTTTAAGGTCAGGTTATTGCCTTGGGAATGGTTAACTGAAGTAGAATGATGATAAATATCATTAGAAATGAGGTATGAAGGCCCTCATGACTTCTGTGTTTGGGAGGTTGTCTGCAGGATAAGGAAGAAGATAGCAGTTCCTGTTATTGAGTTTACTGTATACTAGGTACTATTTAATGTGCCTTACATGTACCTTATAAAGTCAGATTGTACCCTAAATATAACTTCTCTAGCCCTAGAATTAGTTTGAATATAGGAGAATAAGAAATAGTCCATTTTTCTTAGAAATTTCACTGTTCACTGTTCTAAGAAATGATCAAGGAATGTTAAGTGGAAATCAGGTTGTGCAGAGACAACATATATTTTTTTCAATTAAATCTTTGTTGTTGAGAGTATTACAGATGTCCCCCCGCCCCATTGCTCCCCTCTACCCAGTTCCCACCCCACCCCAGGGCCTCCACCACCCTATTGTCTGTGTGCATAGGCAGTGCATTTATGCATATAAGTTCTTTGGTTAATCTCTTCTCCCCCTTCACTCATGTCCTCACCCCCCTGTTGTCTGTGTCCATTGGTTAGGCTTATATGTATGCATACAAGTCCTTTGGTTGATCTCTCCCTCTTACCCCCACCCTCTCCTACCTTCCCTCTGAGGTTTGACAGTCTGATCGATGCTTCTCTGTCTCTGGATCTGTTTTTGTTTCTCAGTTTATGTTGTTCATTATATTCCATAAATGAGTGAGATCATGTGATATTTATCTTTCTCTGACTGGCTTATTTCACTTAGTACAGCGGTTCTCAACCTGTGGGTAACGACCCCTTTGGCGGTCGAACGATTCACAGGGGTTGCCTAAGACCATCCTGCATATCAGATATTTACATTACGATTCATAACAGTAGCAAAATTACAGTTATGAAGTAGCAACGAAAATAATTTTATGGTTGGATCACAACATGAGGAACTGTATTTAAAGGTCCAGAAGGTTGAGAACCACTAACTTAGCATAATGCTCTCCAGTTCCATCCATGCTGTTGCAAATGGTAAGAATTCCTTCTTTTTTATCGCAGCGTAGTATTCCATTGTGTAGATGTACCACAGGTTTTTAATCTACTCATCTGCTGATGGGCACTTAGGCTGTTTCCAAATCTTAGCTATGGTGAATTGTGCTGCTATGACCATAGGGGTGCATATATCCTTTCTGACTGGTATTTCTAGTTTCTCGGGATATATTCCTAGAAGTGGATTATTGGGTCAAATGGGAGTTCTATTTTTAGTTTTTTGAGGAAACTCGATACTGTTCTCCACAGTGGCTGCACCAGTCTGCATTCCCACCAGCAGTGCACGAGGGTTCCTTTTTCTCTGTATCCTAGCCAGCACTTGTCATTTGTTGATTTGTTGATGATAGCCTTCTGACAGGTGTGAGATGGTACCTCATTGTTGTTTTGATTTGCATCTCTCAGATAATTAGTGACTTTAACATGTTTTCATATGTCTCTTGGCCTTCCTTCTGTCTTCTTTCGAAAAGTATCTATTTAGTCACTCCATTCTCACCTGCAAAGTTTGTGTTGAGAAATCAGCTGACAGTTGTATAGGTGCTCCCTTTTAGGTAACTAACTGCTTTTCTCTTGCTGCTTTTAAGATTCTCTCTTTGTCTTTAACCCTTGGCAATTTAATTATGGTGTGTCTTGGCTTGGGGCTCTTTGGGTTCCTCTTTTTGGGGATTCTCTGCTTCCTGGGTTTGTAAGTCTGTTACTTTTACCAGACAGGGGAAGTTTTCTGTCATTATTTCTTCAAATAGGTTTTCAATATATTGTACACTCTCTTCTCCTTCTGTAATGATGGGAATGTTGGTACCCTTGAAGTTGTCCCAGAGACTCCTCATACTGTCTTCATATTTTTGGATTCTTTTTTTATTTTTGCTCTTCTGATTGGGTGTTTTTTGCTTCCTCATATTCCAAATTGTTGATTTGATTCTCATAATCCTCTACTGTTGAATCTCTGTAAATTATTTATTTCAGTTAGTGTATGCTTAATTTCTGACTGGTCCTTTTTCATGTCTTTGAACTTCTCACTAAGATCCTTGAAAGTCTCACTAAGTCCCTTGAAGCTCTCATTAAGATCCTTGAGCATCCTTATAACTATTGTTTTGAACTCTCTCTCTAGTAGTTTGTTTGCTTCCATTTCATTTAGGTTTTTTTTTTTCCTGGATATTTCTTCTGTTCCTTTATTTATGACATGTTTCTTTGTCTCCACAATTTGGCTGCTTCCCTGTATTTGTTTCTATACATTAGGTAGAATTGCTATGTCTCCTGGAATTGGTAGAGTGGCCTAGTGTAGTAGAGGTCATGTAGGGCCCTGTAGCTCAGTCTCCCCAGTCACCTGAGCAAGGTGTGCTGTAGGCGCGTCCCTGTGTGGGCTGTGTGCACAGTCTTGTTGTAGTTGAGCCTTGATTGCTGTTGGCATCACTGGGAAGAGTTGACCTCCAGGCCAATTGGTTGTGAGGACCAGCTGTGACTATAGTCAAAGAGCTGCTGTGCAGGAGACATCCCTGTGGAGCAGGACTTGCTTAAGTGGGGCTTTGGTGTTCACTGAATCTGCCCTTTGAGTGTGTTGCTTGTGGTCATGTAGAATTGTAATCTCGTATGGTCTGAAGCTTCCATCGGGTGCACTGGCTCTGGGGCCTCCAGGGAGGTGAAAAGTCAGCCACTTTCTGGGGCCACCCAGCAGGAGCTACAGAGCAAATCTGCAGATGGCTGCTACTTTTGCTGGGCTTGGAAGTGCCTAGGCAAGGCCAAGCTGTGAAGCAAGGCAGGCTGCTGCTAGTGCCAGGTCTTGCTGATACCAGCTGCTAATTGTTTGAGAGATTTTTAGGAAAGTCTGAAGCCTGAGCCAGGACAGGCCCTTCATTTGGAAAAGCCACTGCAAACAGCTTGGGTGGGGCTGCAGATTGGATGTGACGGGATCTCAGAGAATCACCAGGGTGTGGAAAACTGTGTGGGCCAGCCTTATGGAAATTCAGATATGGCTCTCAGTTAGCTCAGTGATGGGGGAGGTCTCAGCATAGGAACAGTGCACCATGTCTGGGAGAAAGCCACCCCTGAGTTCTTGCGCCTATGTCAAACAGTTCAGTTTTTTCCCATATGCCCCTGGATTTCCCTAAGCCACTGTTCCAGCCCTGGAGCTCAGAGGGAGTGGGACTGTGTAAGTTTGTGTGCTGGCACTTTAACCGGAACTGCTTGGGTCTCCAGCAGCCTCTGAGCCACTCAGCCACAATCCCCGCTTGTTTTTACAGGCCAAAATCAGGGGCTTCTCTTCCCAGCTATGGAACCCTAGGCTGGGAGTCTGGTGTGGGACTGGGACCCTTGCTCCTCCCAGGCCAAGATATCCCTCTGCTTAAAAATATGCCATGCTTGGGTGTCAGATCAGCCCTTTCTGTGCCTCTGCCTCTCCTACCAGTCTCTGTGTGCATTCTTCTTTACTTCTCTAGTTGTATGGCTTCCAGTCAGCCAGCTTCAGGAGGTTCTGAATGATGGTTGTTCTGTATCTTAGTAGTAATTTTGATGTGGTTGTGGGAGGCGGTGAGTACTGGTATTTACCTACGCTGCCACGTTGGTTCTTCAGCATTATTATTAAATACAAAGAGACATCAAGGTTCCTTGGCTGACCTTTAGAACATGCAGGAGGAGCCATCACCCTTTTTGGGTGGTGAGTCCTTTCCTTTTTGTCATTCGATTGCTACACAGCCAGGAAAATGAGCACCATTGTGTAAGTCTCAGGATTTGTAGCTCACAAACAAATGAACCATAAAAGCCTCTAAGACAGACTATACCCAAGAATTTTTGAACTTTATATGATATTTCTTACAGTTTTCTAATGTAATTTTCCTAACGGCTACAGGACTGTAACTGTTGGAAACATTAAAAATCATTTTACTCCTCTCCTCTTAAAAAGGAATAGAATAGGATATTCTATTCTTGCTTAAGAAATTCTTACTTTAAGCTTTTGCAGTTTATTCTTTTTCATTATGTTTTATTTCAGAGGGAGTTTATTACTTAAGTTCAGATTGACAATTAAAATTTAAATTCATTTAATTATTAAAGATCACATTTTGCTTAGATATAACCAAATATAAATTGTGATGGATATCCCATAGAATCAATCTAAGTAAATATTTTCTATATATGATTGGTGGCACTGCATTCTTTGTAGGTCTTCTCTTGTTATTTTTAAACATAATCAGCTTTGAAATTTCCTGTTAAATGTACAGGGTTGTTGATGGGTTGCCTTTTACCTGATTCGTTCTATTAAATAGTCAGATTGAGTGGAAATTAAATTTTTACACCTCCTGAGCATAATGTAAAGTTGATTTCATATTGACCTTTGGAGTTCATAAATATAGGTCAGCTTTTCTTTCTTTGTGGTTTTTTGACACTTTGATGCATGGGGTTATGGAAATTTTGTACATGCATTAGAGTTGTCCTTTTCCTTGGTGAACTACAACTGCGATGAAGTATGTAACTCAAGAGCAAAAAGAATTGCTTGAGAAGATATCTTCACAAGTGACATCCTAAACCTTCCATTATGTTTGTTTACTTTGCAGTCTCATTTTCAAATATAATAATAGCCATGGCATTTTTTCTCTGAACCTCTTTTTAACAAAGGGTTTCCTCCTTCTGCTGCCCTAATTTTGTTTATTCAGGCCATGCTTCATGGTTTCTAAGCAACCAAGATGATATATGGCTGAGCATGTATGCCCAGCATTTATTTTTATTTATTTATTTATTTATTTATTTATTTATTTATTTTTGCTTAAAGTATTACAAAGAGTATTATTTTTCCCCCCGCCCTTGACAATCCCCTGGATGTCCAGCATTTAAGTGATAGTTTAGTTTCTTTGAAACCCTTACAAATAATTCTCTAAAAGTGGTAGGGTGGCAGATTTTCTAATGTACCCACATTCTGGGTTTTCACTAATTCCAGGCAAGAACTTGGCTGAAGAGAATGTAATTTTCCTTGGCACTCTCAGTTTTAGTTTTTTAGGATAAAGATGAATGGAATTTGACAGCCATCAAATTGATAAACACAATATTTAAACAGAAGTTGGCATTGTGCTTCAGCATTCCTTGACATGCTAGCGTTTTCCTTGAGTTTGCACTACAGTGTTACATCTAGAACCAAGTGAAATGGCAAACCACTTTCATGAAATGGGAGCTTTGCGATTGGTTGTGTTGGGGAGATGTTTTTGCTCTTGATAAAGTACACTTGAAGATACAAAAGTAATTACTCTTTCTTTTCAGAACAGATCTTTTAGGTTTGTATGATTTGTGCTGAAATAATTGAAGTGTGAACTGCAAGGGAAATTGTCCTGCTTTGACATTGTTGGCCCTTACTTCCCTAAGCATCGTCTGTTCATTTTTGTTTGACCATTACTTTTCAGCTTCTCACATTTTCAGATCTTGATGTGTCTTGCCTTAATAGCTTATTTGATTCCATTTAGTTGATATTTCTTTAGCATGCATTCTTTGCCCTGAAAGGTAAAATGAAAACAAAACAAAACCACATTCATTAACTCTGATCTCCTCATACAGAAATTCTAATGCATTTCATGTAGAATTTTATTCCTAACATATTTTCTAGCAATTTTTTTCTTTTTGGTTTATTAGTAGCTTTCACTTAAACATAGTTATAAGGCATAAATATGTTATTTACAAATGTTGATGAAATCCCCACATAAAAATGAGATTATAAGTATTTTTACCTTAATTTTATTTATTTATTTTTTTAAATATATTTTATTGATTTTTTTACAGAGAAGAAGGGAGAGGGATAGAAAGTTAGAAACATTGATGAGAGAGAAACATCGATCAGCTGCCTCCTGCACACTCCCTACTGGGGATGTGGCCGCAACCAAGGTACATGGCCTTGACCGGAATCGAACCTGGGACCCTTGAGTCCGCAGGCTGACGCTCTATCCACTGAGCCAAACTGGTTAGGGCACCTTAATTTTAATTAATTATTTATTTTTACAACAACTTTATTTATTTATTTTTTTTAATATATTTTATTGAATTTCTACAGAGAGGAAGGGAGAGAGATAGAGAGTTGGAAACATCAATGAGAGAGAAACATCGACCAGCTGCCTCCTGCACATCTCCCACTGGGGATGTGCCCGCAACCCAGGTACATGCCCTTGACCGGAATCGAACCTGGGACCTTTCAGTCCGCAGGCCGACGCTCTATCCACTGAGCCAAACCGGTTTCAGCAACAACTTTATTTTAAATTTTTTATTGTTGATACTCTTGCAGATGTCCCACATCCCCACCCCCTTTGCTAACCTCCACCCAGGACTTGCCTCCCCCTCCCTTGGCCTTCATCACACAATGGTCTGTGTTGATGGACTCTACGTATATGTTCTTAAGCTAATCCCTTCCCCTTCTTTGTATAATTCTTTTTAAAAACATATTTTTTTATTGATTTCAGAGAGGAAGGGGAGAGGGAGAGAGAGAGAGAAACATCAATGATGAGAATCATTGATTGGCTGTCTCCTGCATGCCTCCTATGGGGATCAAGCCCACAACCTGGGCATGTGCCCTGATTGGGAACCTAACTGTGACCTTCTGGTTCATAGGTCGACACTCAACCACTGAGCCACACTGGCCTGGCTTTTGTATAATTCTTAAAGACAGAGTGCAGATTGAAATCTGTGCTTTGTAGGAGTCATAGCAAAAATGGAAATGCAAATATTTAAAGTTCAATATCCTATGAGCTCTAAAGTGGAGAGTGAGAAGAGTAGTGAACAATGCTCTCGATAACAGTCCTTCAAAATACTAGTATGTTTCACATGGTTGTTTTTTATACCATCCCTCATTAGAAGCCAAGAGCATTATCTATGAACGGTGAGTACCAGGTGTGATAATTAAAATATATCTCATTTTCCTTTTTCTCATTTGTTGGAATTAATGGTAAGCACAATCTCTCAGACTAATGCAAAATTTAAAGCCAGTTAATTGCCTAAATTAGAGGTTATAAAGGGTTTGATTTGCAAGTCCTATTGTTGGGCTACCTAGAATAAGAGTAAGGGACAATTAGGGTTGTGTCTACATAGAACAGCATCACTTAATTTGTTTGGCATTAATACAGATTAAGGAAGAATTTGCATAGATCACATACTATAAAATACAGTTTTAAAATGGGTGACTTCCTCCACTTTCTCATCCTATTTAAAACACAATTACCCACATTGCAAGTGAAATAAAAAGCATATTCCCAAATGAAAAATACAGTTTTAAATGGGTGTTAGGTTTACATATTTTACCTATCTTAAATTCATTTTAGACAAAATCATATTGAATTGTTTAGTATAACGCAGTTGGTTTCTAAGAAGAACTTTCTAATAACCTTTTTTTTTTTCTATTTGATAGGGAGCTGTAAATACTTCAATGCATTGACTTAGTGGCCTTTGTTCATTTGAGAATCAGGAGTGAGCCTGAATTGTAGTCATTAAGAGAAATAAAATAAACATAGCATGGCCTTGTTAATTTAAAACACAAAATTTTGAATTAGGGTCAGGCTATTTTGTAGTTTATAAAGAACAGGGTAATTGCCTAAAAATCATAGTTTTTTTCAGATAAGATTTCATTTTCAATAAACCAGTTTCAGCCTAATATAGTTTTATTATAGTTCATATACTCAGATTTTCATCAGGTAGTAATAGAATTTAATGTAGCCTGGTAGAAAGTTTAGATTATTTCCCCAGCCCACACAGTCTACTAATCAGCAGTTTAGAAAATCACAGTTAGGACTATTGTTCTGATATAGTACAGTTGATGCTTGAACACTACAGGGTAAGAGGTGCCAATCCCCTTTGCCCATGATTTTCAACCTTCTTCATCTCGTGGCACACAAACTAATTACTAAAATTCTGCCATACACCAAAAATTACATTTTTTGCTGATGTGACAAAAAATAGGTATACCTTTGATTCATTCACACCAGATGGCTATTGTTTTGTTGGCTGTTGTCATTTTTTTATTTGAAAATCTTAAGGGAAAAGAGGACAGTGCTCCTGACTAAATAGTCAGGTATTGCATGTTTAAACAATGCTTGGGGCACAGCAGTGTGCCTGCCATAGCACACTGGTTGAAAATAGCTGTCCTATGCAGTTGAAAATCTGCATGTAACTTTTGACTTCCTTAGTACTGTTGCCTGGAAGCCTTACTGATAACATAAAGTCAGTTAAGATATATTTTGTATCTTGAGTGTATTATATACTGTATTCTTACAATAAAGTAAGCTAGAGAAAGAAAATGTTAAGAAAATCATAAGGAAGAAAACATACATTTATAGTATTTGTTGAAAAAAATTGATGTACCAGTATAAGTGGACCCATGCAGTAGGAGCCTGTTATTCAAGGGTCAGCAGTATTATATAATCATTAATATTGGCCATATGTTAGAAACCTGGCTTCTTTTAAGCCCAGTCTGATTTGTTATCTAAGTTCTGTTTTCAGAGGGAGAAAATGGGCCTGTATGCATACATAGTATCGCATAGAGTTTCATAATGTTAACCCCGAATTATACAGGCATACCTCAGAGATACTGTGGGTTTTGTTCCAGAACACTGTAGTAAAGCAAATATTTCAATAATGTGAGTCGCATGCTTTTTTGTTTCCCAATGCATAGAAAAGTTGTGTTTATACTATATTGTAGTCTACTAAGTGTGCATTAGGTGTTAAAACACTATGTACATATCTTTTTTAAATTTAAAATATATTTTTATTGATTTCAGAGAGGAAGGGAGAGGGAGAGAGAGAGAGAAACATCAATGATGAGAGAGAATCATTTATTGGCTGCCTCCCGCATGCCCCCACGGGGATTGAGCCCACAACCCAGTCATGTGCCCTTGGCCGTAATCGAACCTGGGACCCTTCAGTCCGCAGGCCGACGCTCTATCCACTGAACCAAACCAGCTAGGACATATCTTAATTAAATACTTTATTGCTAAAAATGCTAACCATTGCCCTGGCCGGTGTTCTCAGTGGTTAGAGCGTCAGCCCACATACTGAAGGGTCGTCATGGGTTCGATTCCTGGTCAAGGGGATGTACTTGGGTTGCAGGTTTGATTCCCAGCCCCAGTCGGGGCATGTGCGGGAGGCAACCAATTGATGTATCTCTCACATTAGTTTCTCTCTCTCCCCCTTCTTCCCTCCCTTCCTCTCTCTAAAAATAGATGGAAAGAATATCCTTGTCTTAGGATTAACAAAAATCAAACAAACAAACAAAATTATTCTTGGGTGAGGATTAACAACAACAAATTAGCCATCATCTGAGCCTTCAGCCAATCATAATCATTTGGTTGGTAAGTGGTCTTGCATTGATGTCAATGGCTGCTAACTGATCACGGTGTTGGTTGCTAAAGGTTGAGGTGGCTGTGGCAATTTCTTAAATAAGACTACAATGATGTTTGCCTCATCTATTGACTCTTTCACACTCAATTTCTCTGTAGCCATTGTAAGGTTATTCATTGTCTTAGTTTTAATATTGCTGTGCCTTAGAGCAGTGGTTGCCAACCTTTCGGACCTCATGGACCACCAGTGGTCCGCGGACCGCCGGTTGGTGACCGCTGCCTTAGAGAGAGGCCTAAGGAGAGAGGGAGAGATGAAGGAATGGTTGGTCAGTGGAGCAGTCCAATAACATTGATCAATTAAATTCACTAACTTCTAAGGACACCCCAAAACAACTAACAATAGTGACATCAAAGATCACCAATCACCTTAACAATAATGAAAGGTTTGAAATAGTGTAAGAATTAGCCAAAATGTGACAGACACGAAGTGAACAAATGCTGTTGGAAAAAATAAACTTGCTAGATGCAGGTGTGACACAAACCTTCAACTTGTGAAAAATGCAGTATCTGCAAAACACAGTAAAGTGAAGTGCAATGGAATGTGGTTTCCTGTATGCAAAATTTTCTGTGCACACAAGTTATGAACCCTAGTTAATAATTGTTCCCACATATTTGCTTCCCCTTCCAGTGGGGATATTGTATTTCTCTGTCCTCATCATTAGGCTCAGTTGTGTGACATCTTTTAACAAATCAAATGTGAATGAAAAGCTTTTATGCTACTTATGAACAGAAACTTCTTCGAGAAGGATATGGTGTAGTTTCGTATATTTTTCGTCTTAATTCTGGATTACTGAAATAAAGATGTGAGCAAAAATAACAAACGATTGTTGTAAAGCCTCTAAATTTTAGGGTCATTTGTTATTGCAGCATAAATTGCCTAAGCTGACCAGTGTAAGAACGCTACATCGATGCTAGATGTAGATAAAGTTTTTTATGTTCATTTCTTATTTACTTTCTGATTTGTTCTTTATATCTATTTGTCATTAATCTGATTAATCATTTCTTTACCAGTATGTGGAATTAAAAATGCAGTCAACAAAATTTTTATGTTGTAAATACTTTGTCTATATTTAAATCAGGAATCTTAAGCTATTGGCTTGCCAGGCACAAGTCTGTTGTATTTGGAAGTTTTAATTTTAGTTAAGTTTGAAATCATGTGCCTCCAGGTGAGGCTCACACTTGCCAATTAACCACAGTAACCACAACTCCCTATGTTTTAGGCCAGCTGACCTTGTACATTTATATCTACCTGGTCCCTGAAAACCTTTGAGTTTGTAACCACAGGATTGGCTTATTACTGAACATGGTTAATGAAACATAAATGACACCAGAGAAATTATTTTTCATTGTCATAGTCTCAAGCTAGCAAATTTTAAAAATATATATTTTTATTGATTTCAGAGAGGAAGGAAGAGGGAGAGAGAGATAGCAACATCAATGATGATAGAGAATCATTGATCAGCAACTCATGCAGGCCGCTACTGGTGATGGATCCTGCAACCCTAGCATGTGCCCTTGACTGGAATTGAATCTGGGACCCTTCAGTCCATAGACCGACGCTCTATCTACTGAACCAAACTGGCTAGGCTGCAAATTTTTAAATTGTGTACAAGGAGGCAAGAAGGGGAATAATAAAAATCATAGTTAATATTGCCAGGCAGTCTTCTGACACTTTAACATGTATTACCTAACATAATTCTCACAATAACCTTATGAAATATGATTATTCCCATTTTAGAGAAGGAGAAAATGAAGTAAGGGAAGTCACATGGGTAAGAGGTTGAGCTAGGATTTGAACTCAGTCTGATTTTACACTCCTAAGCACCATATTATGCAGAGGGTATGCAGATAACTATATGTGAGCTTTTCTCACAAGTGGAGAAATTCCTTTGGTTTTTGGTTGATTTCTCTTTATGTGAAGAGCAAGTTTTCCCTTATATTAAGCTGTAGCTTTTAAAAATAACTATCCATAGTGTTCTTCAGAAAGAACACTATCCTTTCTACTATTAGACAGATATCTTTTGGGGATTGTGAATCATATGTCATATATTGTTTTGCTATCTCGGATTCACTGGATACAAATTAGTCCTGTAGCCCTCATCTTTGGACTTGTGAAAATCATGGTCTTCTCTGATATGCTTTAATAGGCATAATAAATGTTAGGAAACCCATTACTTCATCCTTTATTTTATTTTACTGATGAGAGAGAGAGAGAGAGAGAGAGAGAGAGAGATATCAATTTATTGTTCCACTTATTTGCTGGTTGATTCTTGTATGTGCCCTGATCAGAGGTCAAACTCAAAACCTTGGCGTATTAGTACTGCACTCTAACCGACAGCTACCTGGCCAGGGCACCCATTACTTCATTCTTTAAAAAAATTTCTCTTAAGAGTTTAAACCAGTGTGTGGTCTGTTACTCTTAGCAAAAGAGGTTGACGGTCTTAAAATATACTGTATTGCATTGTTTGGAAAATATTTATTTGTGCTGAACAGTTTGCAAGTTTTATCTTAAAGAAAAGTATATCTCAACCACCACCCAGAGTTGAATTTCCTGAAAATTCAACTGGAAAAAAAGAAAGAAAGATATGGTCAGCTTGGCAGTAGCACTTAAATGCAAGAGGACTGAAGATTGGTGTATGAGACCCTGATATGAGATGATGAGGCTGAGAAGTGAGTGGAAATGAAGTAAGAGGGGGATGGGAATAGCTTATTATAGGCATGAGTTACCCTCATAGATGGAGGGAAGCAAGGACAAAAGAGGACCAAGTTGCAAGGGTTTCAGGGGCACAAACACTACTCCCCTCCCACTTACCAAAAAGGGAGGTGCCATAGGAGTTGTTTTTGTTTTGGCTCTGCTCCTGTTATTTCTTCACTGTAAAACAAAGGACTGGTGATATTAAAACTGTGGATACAATTATAAAAACACTCAAGGATTTACAAAAAGGGGGGTACCCTGATTTGTTTTCTAATTCCCAAATTTTTTTCAAATTCTCTGTTCTGTTGTCAATGAAGTCTTTTTAGGGCATTTAAAACCTTAAGTCTGAACTGATAAAATTCTTCCAAGCCCAGCCTCTCGTAATTAACATTCATGCCACAGCCATGCCATTGGAATGATTCATGAATGGCAGCAGGGACTAGGAGGTCTTTAAATCAGCTGTCGCCAACCTTTCAGACCTCACGAACCACCAGTGGTCTGTGGACCACCGATTGGCGACCGCTGCTTTAAATGGTACCAACGACCAGCTATAAACATACAGGTCAGAGGTGTTTGTTTTGTTTTTAGGTTCTGATTTGCCTATTTGATTTTGTTAGTGTTGCCTAGTATTTCTGCTATATGCCAAGCCCTATTGGTAATTTTGATGGTTAAGCTGTATGTGTAGAATGTGTATGTATAACACACTCATCATTTCAAATGTTCATTTTTATTGAAACTGAATTCAATGTCACAATATTCAGAAAACTCTGTGTTTTCATTTTTTTAAACACTTGACACATTTTGTGATTAGACTGGAATGAGGTAAATGTATCTCTTGTGCAATTATTGTATTACTAATGGATTTTTAGATATTGGCTGTGATGTTAACATGGTAATTTATGCCCTATAAATGAATATGGGACACTATTACTGGGAAAACTGTATAGTCTGCACAATAAATGCTGTATAAGGAACAAGTTCCAAAGAACTTTTTTACTAGTTCACACTTCCGAGCAGTAGGCACTATAGGTGCAAAGAAATCTAGAGACTATATAATTTCATTATAAACCTGATTATAAAATATGCTTAATTACTGATAAGAGTTTTATTTGTAAGCTTTATCAGCTTTATATATTCATTCTGTTCTTGACATTTTGTGAGAAGCATTTGAAGACCTGCTTTTGGGAGCTAATGTAATATTATTCCTATTCTCAAAACAAGTTTGCAGCAGTGGTTTAAGGTGAGACAGAAGAGATAGCCAGAAGCCTGTTTGAATCTAAGCAAACAGGACTTGAGAGGTCTTAGACTTTTGAAGTCTTTCAGACCAGTTACCTTTGGTAAGTAATAAGGAAGAAAGTTTTGTGCAGGAATACTTTGTAAAATCCAAACATCTGCTTATTGACAGGGCTGCTTAATCTATTGTATGTAAGAAGCATTCTTGCTTCCTATAAATAAATGTTATAACAATTTAAAGTCTATTGATGTCTCAGAGAACTAATACTTTTAAGCTTAATATGCTCACCAGTATTAAGTTAAATTCAACAAATCTATACTGTGTGTTATATGACAGGCATTTTGCTAGGGGCTAGGTTATACAATGAATAAGATATTCATTCATTCATTCAATAAATATTTATTGAGTACCTTCTATGGATAATCTTTAAGGGCCTCACTGAGGAAACCAGTTCAAAGATGAGTAGGAATTACCAGAGTGAATAGCAGGATGAAGAAAAATAGTTTCCCACATGCCACATTGACAATATTCCAGGTTGAGAAAGAACATGGATATTTGAAAAACCAGAAGAACCCCAAAATGACTGAAGTAGAAGGAGGGAGAGGAAGAGCAGTGATTTAAGGTGAGACAGAAGAGATAGCCAGAAGCCTGTTCTTGGGGAGACTTCTAATTTCTAAGCCATGTTTAGGATTTTGGATCTGATTATAAAGGCAGTGGGAGGTCATTCTAGGGTTTATAGAAAAAAATTACTTTATCAGAATTTTTTTTATATTACTCTGATTGCTTTGTGGAGAATGGATTAGAGTGGGCCAAGAGATGATAGTATGCAAATAAGTAAATTAGGATGCTTTTGAATGAATCTTCAATATGATGTTGACTTAGGCTAGAGTGTATTGGAGAAGTGAGTGAATTCAAGAAATATTTAGGAGTTGTAAATGACTAGACTTAGTGACTTTTGAGATGTAGAATTAAGGGAGGGAGAATGTGGAGTCTGAGAGGATTCACAGACTTCTGACTTCAGACTCTAACGGAGAATTTTGATGCCATCCCCTGAGAGATTTATGGGCATAGATAGGGAACATAGAACAGGAGTCATTTATCACTAATAGAATATGTATGTGTGTATACTTAAATGTATATGCGGTATGTGAAATATGTATATTTTAAACTTGTCTGAAAGTATTGATCGGTATCAAAACAGTGTATTCTGAGATCAGTGAAGACAATCTGATTTTTTTCCCCAGGGGTAGCCAGATTTTTAAAAAATGTATATTTTTATTGCTTTTTAGAAAGAGAGAAATCAAGAGGGGGAGAAAGGGAGAGAGGGAGAGAGAGAGAGAGAGAGAAGAGAGAAACATCAATGTGAGAGAGAAAGATCAAGCGGTTACCTCCTGCATGTTCCCTACTGGGGATTGAGCCCACAACCCAGGCATGTGCCCTGACTAGTATAGAACCAGCAACCTTTGGTGCACAGGATGACACTCGACTAACTGAGCACACAGGCCAGGGTGACAATCTGATTTTTAAAGAGGTGGAATCATTGTGAGAGCATAGGGGAGAATCTGGAAGGGAAATGGTTTTTATTTTCTTTTTTGTTTGGTTGGTTGTTTGCTAGGAGTTTTTTTAAATTACTGGTTCAGTTTCGTCAGTTGTTATCAGCTGATTCAGGTTTTTTTTTTTAATTTTTACTGATTCAGTTTTGGAAAATAGTATTTCTCTAGGAAATTGTCCATTTTGTCCAGGTTGTCCAGCTTGTTGGCATATATGTAGTTGTGGAAATATAGTATTTTCTTACAATCCTTTGTATTTCTGTGGTGTCAGTAGTTACTTCACCTCTTTCTGCTTTTATTTATTTGGGTCTCCTCTTTTTGTTTCTTGATGAGTCTGGCTAAAGGTTCATCAATATTGTTTATCTTTTCAAAGAACCAGCTCTTGGTTTCATTGATCTTTTGTATATATATATTTTTAGTCTCTCAGTCATTTATTTCTGCTCTGATCTTTATTATTTCCTTCCATTTACTCTGGGCTTTTCTTGTGTTCTCTTTCTAATTCTTTAAGTTGTAGGATTAGTTAGTTTATTAGAAATTTTTCTTGTTTTTTGAAGTAAGCCTGTAGTGCTTTGAACTTCCCTCTCAGGGCTGCTGGGAGATCTGGGTCACAGTGGCAGGGCCAGTTGCACCATGTTAAGGTGGTGGGGCCAGTTGTGCAGGGGCATTAGGTTGGGCATTCCGGGACGGGGCTGCAGGTCCACATACCCTGGCATGCCACTCGTCAGAACAATAGTCTTTTTGGTTTTTTTTAAGAAGCCAGAAGATTGGTTACAAAAGGACATCTAAATGAACCCTGTCACATTGAATAGATAACAGTTTTCCCTATAAACTAGCATCCAGGGCCATTGCATTTTAGTTTCAATGTAGCTATTCCTTTGGTTCTTGCTAATTCTTATTTAAACCAGTTTGTTTTTGCTGAGGTTATTAACTCAGGTTAACATCCAACTACTAGAATTTTATTAAAATTTTAATTAGATGGCTAAAACTCTGGTTTATGAGTTGGCTGGCTACTGCTAATGGCTTTGTAGTTTTTAAAAATAAGATATCCAAGGTTTGTGATTGGGGTGGGAATGCGTAATTTTAAAAACCTAGAAATGTACTTATGAATTAGTCTGTAACCTATTATGGACATAATTGGGAGAAGGGATGAACAAGAGGAGAAAAAAGCCTATTCTGTTAAAAGAAGCCTTAATACAGTGCCCTGCAAGACCCAAACTCTGCAAATATCAGAATTGAATTCTTATTTGTGACATTTCCATTTTACTTTAATTGGTACTTGAAACATGCAGCTTTTTATGGTGTCAAAAACCAAATTAGTGCTTCCAGTGAGAACATGAATTATAATCTGTGAAATAAATTTGGGTGGGGTTTTGAGACTGGGAATGTGGTAAGTAGAAAAGTAGACCCTGTAAACTTTCAGCTATTGTGCTGGTATTTTGGCAAGTTGGGCGGTGGTTGCTTCAGTGCTGCATGCCACAGTGGGAAGAGTGTGGACATTATAGTCACATAAACCTAGGTCTCAAACCCTAGCTCCAACACTGGTTAGGATGAGGCAGGTTTCCCCAAGCTTGCCATGCTCCACTGTCCTCTGCTGAAATGTGGGGATGACATCTACTGCCCAGCTTATTTTGAGAATTAAATGAGAAAATGAATGTAAGACCTCTGGCAGAATGCCTTGCTCATTGTAGGAACTTAACTCTTAGTTCCTGTTTCACCTCCAATTTGATTTTCTTTATACCCAACTTTAGTGTCTATAATAATATAGAAGCCGTATTAATGGCCAAATAGACGTAATGAATGAGTTAGAACAAATGCAGTTGAATTTCTTGTCTCTACTTACGATTATGAAAACAGAAATTCACAGGTACTGAGCACTTCATCTTTTAGATATGCTAACCCAGATGATGGTAGGAGTGTCCCTAAAGGCATACAAAATAGTTTGTGAAAGGTTTAAAATAACAATTGATAAATAATTTTAAATGTAATCCAATGATAGGTTTTCTACAGAAAAATATTTTGCCTTTAAATGCAGATAACATTTATTGAGCAGTCTTTTTTTCCCTGGGCCTATCTAATGTGGGAAACTGACAAATAGATGATTCTTATATACCATAGTAAATGTTGGGCTGTGGGAAAGCACAGGGTTTGTGTGAAGAGAAATTGACAATATGTACCAAATGCTTTAAAAATGTGCATCCTCCCTTATCCAAGTGATCTACTTCTAGCAGTATGACCTGATGGAGTTTGATATGGGTAAACAACACGATTTAATAGCCTTTGAACATGGGATATATTTGAACATCAGTGGCCAGATTAATATGACCACCCCCTCAGTACTTCGTTGGGCCACCTTTTGCCTTCAATACTGCGGTGATTCTTCTTGGCATTGACTCCACGAGACGTTGAAAGGTGATGTGATGAATAGCACTGTCCATATCTTCAGAAAAAAATCACTTCTACTGTCGTGGTAAACAACCTGCTTCCCTATTTATAATGGTCTGGCCCTCTAGCAACTTCAGCGTGAAATTATAGCTAATTTGCCTACAAACGTCAGGTGGTCATAATAATCTGGCCATTCAGTGTAAATCTGCTATTCTAGACTTCTGGGGACTTTGTTTATGTCAGAAGTTGGATGCTGACTGATTCAGAAAGAAAAGGAACAAGAGAGTAAGAACTGCAATGTAATGTAAACATCAGGGCTAAATGGAAGAGAGAACTCCATGCCCTTTCTTTAAACTAGGAAAATACCTTTTATTTTTAATGATATTTGTTGAGTATTCATGTGCTAGATACATTACATAAGTACATTATCTTATTTAGTTGATATTATTCTGAGAGGTAGAATTAACTCTCTCTTCCTTCATTTTACAGACAAGACCCCAAAAGATTAAACAATTTGCTTTTAGCCATATGCCCAGTAAATAGTGGTCAGGATTTGAATCCAGATTAAACTCTAAAGCTCTTCTATTGTACAGGCTGCTAATTTAGCCTAAGAGTTAGAAAACTCTGAGGCTTAATTCTGAATTTCTGATGAGTTGGCATTAACTTTCTTTCTCTCTATGTAGGGAGAAGATTGAGCTGGATATTTAAAGTTCTCCTTGTAAAAATTTATGATTCTTAGGTTCTTTATTGAATTAAGTAGAGAATGTATAGAGTTTATACTAGTTCTCTTGTGTAGCCAGTTTGGTTTGTAATGAAGACTTTTTGCTTGATGATTTTTTCACACCATTGCCCTGTGGGGGTGCAGAAAAGCAGGAGGATGGGTTAAAAGTAGGTACAGTGTGCCCTGGTCAGTGGTTAGAGCATCAGCCCATGCACCAAAGGGTCCTGAGTTCCATTCCCAGTCAGGGGCAATACCCAGATTGCAGGTTCGATCCCCAGCCCTGGTTGGGGCATGTGCAGGAGGCAGCCAATCGATGTGTCTTTCTCACATCAATGTCGCTCTCGCTCTCGCTCTCGCTCTCGCTATCTCTTTCCTCCCTCCCTGCCTCCTTCCCACTCTGTAAAAATCAGTGGAAAAAAATATCCTCGGGTAAGCATTAGCAACAATAACAACTAAAAATAGAAGGTATATTGTGTCAACTGCAGATTTACAAAAGAAAACTTAAAGAAAAGCACCCGAGCATTGAGGAGCATGGCAAGCATGGACTGGACTGGAGATTATGTGGCTGGGACCTGGTAACTGTCTTTAAATAAAAACATCATTTAACATCAAAGAGGACGGGATTGTGCTAGATGGTACAATGATTATTCAGTTTCAGTTCTTTTAGGGCCTTATAGCATTTCCAGTTAAATGGTAGAGAGGTAGTTATAGGAGGGACACAGTGATTATTGACATAGCAGAACTAATAAGATGACATGACATTAAAAAAGCATCATTATTGCAGTATTTTTACTCCATTTATATAGTATCTTTCTCTCCAAAGTGTTGTATAAATAACATTGAGATAATAAGCCATTTAAAAATGTCAAAACACTGAAGAATAAGACTGGCTAAGAGAAATAAATACATAGAAAAGAAGCAGTAAGACTTGAGAACAGTGATGGGCACAGCAGGGTAGTGATTTTTCCATTGCACTCATCTTTGCTGCTATAACTGGGTGGGGTCTTGATGTGGAGGCCTTTTCCTGGCCAGTCTAGTGTTCACCATTCCTACATCCTGTGATTGAATACCATGTGTTTTGGTGTCAGATGGAGCTACATTTAAATCCTGATCCTACTATTTACTAACTTGTAACTTGGAACAAATGACCTAAACTTTCTGAGCCTCAATTTCTTCATCAGTAAAGTGGTGTTAACTATACCTCCCTTGTTAGCCTTGTCTCTAGGATTAAAGTAAATGTATTATATACCTAAAACATTTCACTTAGTGCCTAGCCTCATGGTAACATATTCTGATACTCAATATCTCAAAACAGTAGTTCTGATAAGGTTATACAGCATAATAGCAGCTTCTCTGTGGTTCAAATGATAAAGCAATGTGGAGTTGCCAGGATCGTCTATCCTTCTCTGAATTGACATAGTAAAATATAATCTGTACTTCATAGTCTAGCATTAGATTTTTAAAAATTTATCTTTATTGTTGAAAATATTACAAATGTTCCTTTTTTTCCCATTGACCCCCTCCACCCCACACCCGCCCCCCAGGTAGATTTTTAAAATGAAACATATACATAACATACATAATAATTTTAACCTATCATCAGCTTTAAGAAATAAAGAAGTACAGCTAGATTTGAAATCTCCTCTTCTTTTCCCTCCCCCAATAATGACTATCTTGAATTTGGTGTGTCATTTCCATGCGTGTTTTTGTATTTTAATTATGTGTTCATAAATAATAAATGGTATTTTATATATTTAAATTTATTATATAAATATTATTATACTATATATCCTTCTGTGGGTTGCTTTTCTCTCTGAATTGTTTTTTAGATTTTTCTGTTATATTTGTAGCTTTATTCACTTATTTTAACTGTCATAGAACATTCCATTATATGCTTGAATATACCATTTTAATCCATTCTCTGTCAGTGGAATTCCTATAATTTTGAATATTTTTGTAACCTCTCATCTTCATATCTCCCTTCCTCAACCTAAGAGGTAACCACTATCCTGAATTGTGTTAATATTTTTTAGTGGTTAAACATACACATTCCTAAACAATATATTGAGTTTTACCTATTTTTTAAGATGTATGTAAGTACAATCTTACTATGTTATTTAGTGCCTTGCATTTTTTGGTCAATGTTATGATTTCGAGATTCATGTTGATGTATTTGGCAATAGTTACTTTTTCTCACTTATGTACATTATTCTAGTATCTCATTACATTGCAATATATAAACCTTCAGGTTATATCTGACTTTTTACTGTTATGGACAATATAAAATTAAGATGTACGTGTGTGTGGAGTTTCTCTCAGGGATATATTTAGGAATGAAATGATTGTGGTACAGGTGATGTATGTGCATCTTTATTGTTACTGGATATTGATAAGTAGTAATTTTATTATCATTTTATTATAAGTACTTTTGAAACCATCAGCTTAAAATGTATTTTTAAATTTTTCCATATAGAATTTTATTATGGATTTTTAACTTAATTGTTCTCTGATCAGCTAGCTAATCATGTCTGTATCATACTAACTCTTTGGCATCTGTTGAAACTTTTGCTTTATGGCCTAATGTGTGTGATCATGGTTTAGCCAGGTTTTAGTTAGTTTTTATAAATATTCTTCATGTGTTTTTTTAAAAATTCATTATCTAATTGTAGGGTGCATGAGTCTATACAGGGCAAAAGTAGGTTTGCAGTTGTATGCGAAACAATTGATTCTTGTATTATTTATTATTATATTTTTCATATAAACAACTGTAAACCTACTTTATCCTTACTCTGTATATGCTTATTAATCTTAGTGAATTTTACTAGTTATTCTGTCTGAGACAAGTATATTAAAATTTTTCTATTATGTTAGTAAATTTGTCAGTTTTCTGTAAATACAATCATTTTTGCTTTTGAGGCTTTGTTAATAGGTACATACAGTTTCAGAATTGTTTTATTTTCCTGGTAAAGAATTCTTTTGTTACTATTATATGATGATCCTCTTTATCTCTAATAATGCTCTTTGCCTTAAAGTCTGTTTTCTGACAATATTCGAGCTATTACTGGCTTTTTAATTGTGTATTTGTGGGTATATTTTTATAGACTTAAATTTTCTATATCCTCATATTTATGTTTTTAGTATGTCTCCTGTAAACTGCAAGGAACAAGACTTTGTTTATTCAGTCTGAACTTTCTTTTAACTGCTAAGTTTAGTCTGTCTACATTTATTACCATTACTAGTATGTCTGTACTTATTTCTACTATTTTATTATGTGTCTTCTATTTACCCTGCTTTGTTTCCTGCAGTTTTTTCTCTTTTTACCTGTCTTCTGTTTGTTTGAGCAACTTTTCTATATTTCTTTTTCTTTCTATTATCCCTAAATTTTTAACATGCATTTTGCTTTGCAAAGTCTTACATTAAAATCAGCATTCTACCATTCTTCTAAACAATGTGAGGACCTTGGAAAGCTTTCATTGTAGTTATCCTCTATCAATTTTATGTTTTTGACCAGTATTTTACTTCCATTTTTTAGTTTGACTTTAGAGAGAGGAAAGGGTGGGGTGGAGAGAGAAAGAGGGGAGAGAGACACACACACACACACACATTGATTGCCTTTCGCATGCACCCCATTGGGGATCAAACCTGCAACCCCAGTAAGTGCCCTGACCAGGAATCAAACCCACCATCACTTGGTGTACAAGATGACACTCCAACCAGTTTACATGAGCCACACCGGTCAGGGCACCTCCATTTTTTAAGCACCCAAATTAGTCTTTATTATTGCTGCTATTACATTTATCTTTCTGCTAACTTTCATTTTGTTCTGATACCCAAGGAGATTATGAATGCCTTAATTAAATTGGTTTTCTTACTTTTTCTTTTCAGATTTTCAAAAGAAACAACCAGACGATGATTCCGCTCCAAGTACAAGTAACAGCCAATCAGATTTGTTTTCCGAAGAGACCACCAGTGACAACAACAATACCTCTATAACCACGCCAACTCTTAGTCCCAGCCAGCAGCCGCTTCCGACAGAACTGAATGTAACTTCACCAAGTAAAGAGGAGTGTAAGTGAATTACTGTCATGAGTTTCTTCATAATGCCTCATCCCAGAAAAGAAGATAGCAGCTTTGTAAATTCAAGACTAATTGTTGGCATATAGGCCCAAGTCAGTAAATTAGAGGATAAGTTTCATCCATTCTGTATAGCTTAAGTTGATCTTAAAAGATTGACTTTTATGATAATTGTCAAGATATATAAGATTTTCAACCAGTCTAGGCCAGTGGTTCTCAGCCCTGGCTGAAAATTAGTATCCACTGGGAATTTTTAAAACAAATTGTAATCTCCAGCAGCATTTCTTAAGTCTGATTTAATCGGTGTGGATGGAGGGCCAGGAATCTGTTCTTTTTAACTCTGCAGAGGATTCTAAACTGCAGCAAGTGTTGGGAACCACCAGTCTAGGGAACTTGCCCCTGATTTAGGAACCTTGGATTGAAACCTTACTTCTGTCACTAACTGGGCTTTGAATGTTTCTAGGCAATTGACTGAGATAATAACATTGTGGGGTTCATAGAACTTAGGTATTTGAAGGGAGGAGGTGGTTTCTATTACTCTTCTGTAAGTCCTTAGTGATAGAATACCATTATCATATATATGATTTGGAAATTTATTGTCCACTTAATCTTTATTGATTTTATTTTTTAAAAATATATTTATTATTGATTTTAGAGAGGAAGAGAGAGGAAAAGAGAGATAGAAACATCAGTGATGAGAGAGAATCATTGATTGGCTGCCTCCTGCACACCCCCTTCTGGGGATCAAGTCCACAAAACAGGCATGTGCCCTTGACCAGAATCAAACCGGAACCCTTCAGTTCGCAGGCCGACACTCTATCCCAGTGATGGCGAACCTTTTTGAGCTCGGCGTGTCAGCATTTTGAAAAACCCTAACTTAACTCTGGTGCCGTGTCACACATATAGAAATTTTTTGATATTTGCAACCATAGTAAAACAAAGACTTATATTTTTGATATTTATTTTATATATTTAAATGCCATTTAACAAAGAAAAATCAACCAAAAAAATGAGTTTGCGTGTCACCTCTGACACGCGTGTCATAGGTTCGCCATCACTGCTCTATCCACTGAGCTAAACCACTAGGGCTGTCCACTTAATCTTTATAATGCTGTAACCATAGTTGTGTCCTTCAGGGCACAACTATAACTTACAGTGTGTTGAAAATTATGTTATGACATAGCAGTTTTTGCCTTTTAATAGCTTTAGTTAACAGATTGAAATTTGGTATTTCAAATTTCATGAATATCTAGAAATTCTTGAAATGTTCTGTCTACTAACTTTGAAAAGATTACCAGAGAACTAATATTTATCTAAATTTATAAACCATGATACTAGGTAAAATTGAGAATATAAAAGTAAAGAAGGCCATAGTCCCTGTCCTCAAAGAATTTACTATTTAGCAGGGGGAATGAAATATATTTGTTATTAAAGACAGTAACTATTAAAGAAGGGTATTGGTTTACTGGAGAAAGTGGTGTTGAAGACATTCTAGACAGAGTAGAGTGAGATATGGAGGAAAGCCATGTGGATTTCTACAATGGCAAGTGACTCCTTTAGGGCCATGTATGGAGGACAAGGCTGGAAAGGTAGACTATGGCCAAGTTATAAAGGCTTGAATGTTCAGCTAAGATATTGGATATTGGACATTATTTAGGTTTTTGAGCAGAGAAAGTACTATTATAGTTCTTTTGAAGAAATAATCTGGCAATATTATAAATGAGAAGGATTATACTAGAATCACATTGCAGAGAGACTTTTTAAAATACTGTAACTTTGATTTAGAGACTCAGGGGAAGGTGTAGAAATTGTTTTAAGAGAAGAAAAAGATGAAAATTGTACTGGTAATGGTATTGGCAATAGGTTTTGTTTTGTTTTTAAAAATCTATTTAGGGTCATTTACTTATTGAGGAGCTAATGAAAGCTATGGCCCTTTGTCTCAGAAAAATATACACCATTCTTTTATACCCAATTTTGAATAAAAAGTTTTTAAAGCTCACTATGGACATTAGATTAAGAACTTGTCTGTGGAAAGGGGTTGGAGCTGGTCAGGATCTCATCTGATGGAACTTACCTGATTGGACCCACACATACACCAGAGTCAGGCCACAACAAACCAACTTCAGCAGCCAAAATGCACGTGAGACTGAGGTGATAATAGCTACCATTTACTGAGTGCTTTATGTACAAGACATTGTGCTATATGTGTTGCATATTTCCTCTTTTATTTCTCATGACAACCAGTGAAATAGATACTATCATTATCCCCATTCTATAGATAGGGAAACAGGCACAGTGAGATCAAGTAATTTGCCTGTGATCATTAACACTTAAGTACATATCAGAAACAGGACTCAAATTCAGGCATGCGGCTTCAGAGAAAAATGTTAGCTCCCATTTATATAGTGTTTGCTCCATTCTAAGCACTCTTCTAAGCTCTTTACATGTACTAATATTTTATTTTCACAATACCCTGTGTGGTAGGTACTCTTATTCTCTCCTATTTTATAGATGCGAAAGTTGGAGCACAGAGAGGTTCAGTAACTTCTGTCCAAAGTTACAGAGCTCCTGCTTTGCAGTGTAGTTCACATTCCAACCCACTAATTTGTCTTCAGAGTCTGTGCTTTCAACCACTATAACATATTACCTCACTATCGTGAAAATGCTACAGACTGTAAACTGACAAGAGACATTTGGAGACATCACAAGATTGGTTACTTTAATAAATGATTTCATTGGTTTGGGTATTCATTTGCTGAGAGCCCACTTGGTTAAGTGCTAGGAATAGAAATGAGTAAGATTAGGTCTCTACCCACAAGGAAGTCACCTTTTCAGATACATATGTCTCTCCCTGAGTTTCTGGCTTGTTCTTCCAAACAGGTGCATAAGAATTTTGGGGTAAGAGGGAGGCAGCAACAGGAGCAGTGGTTTGTCATTTACAGAAGCTTTCTCAGGTGGCTTTTGCTACCTCACCGAGGTTGAAAACTGCTAGAATGAAGAGATATGTGTCTGGATTGTAGGTGGGGGATATAGGGATGGGGAAAGTAAGGGGGGTTTGTTAAAGCTGTCAGTACTGTCAGGGTGGATACATTATAAGTGAAAGTGATTGCCAAGTAGTAGTGAAGACTCAGGAGAGATTAGACAGCCTGATCCATTGGCACCTTGCAACTTTCTTTAGCTATGACCTACCTAGGAGAAGAAAGATGCAGAAAGAAGCAGTATGGGATTACTTATGTTGATCTTTTTGTATCCTTAGGAACCAGAATTTCTTAGCTTCCTCCCCTAAAGAGTTATGGAGAAGTAGAGGGTGTGGGAGTTGTAGAGAAATGGGTTTGGGATTTCCAATCGAAGTACTACATAATTTGTAAACTGTACAGCAGTTATAGATCAGTCGTTACTGTGTGTTAAATGGGAAGTACTTTGTCTTTGGGGCTTGTTGAAAGGTTTTATTCCTAATAATCAAGAGAATGAGTATTGCTTACATCTGCTTTCTACTTCTCACTGTTAAATGAATATGTGAACAAAAAGGTTGTAGAGAGTCGGTACATTAATGCTGTTTGAAAAGTCTGCAGCTAGAATAAGAACTATTGACAAGAGGTGTAAAATACAGACTTTTATCCAAAAGAATTAAAACACCTGACTGAAAGTCAAATAAAACAGATGTTCAAATTATATGTTTTTGTCTGAACAACACACACATTTCTTCCTCTCCCATTTTGTGTGTCTGAAGAAGAGTTCATTGGATGTTAGCCATTAGAAACATTTTCAAAAAACAAAGTAAAAAAATGCAAATAGTGACTAAAAATTGTCACAGCATTTAATTGCTGTAATAATGGTAATAGCTAGCACTAGAGTACTCATCAAGGACTGTTTCAAATACTTTATCTGTATTAGCCTACTTTATAATTACCCTTTAAGGTAAGTACTATCACCATATCTGTTTCACAGACATGGAAATGGAGGCACAGGATGATTCAGTATCTTGCCCAAGATTACAGAGCAGCCCTGCTCTCTGGCACCACATCATGTCTGTCTGTCTGTCTGTCTGTCTCTATAGTGATTTATACTATAAAGGATGTTGCATGCAAATGAAAACAGCAGAGGGAAGGGATGTTGTACAGATACTTACAAAGAACAAAATTACATTTCTACTTTTGCTACTACTTATTTACTATAGACCCAATTTCTAGGTTTTTCATAGAGGAGATAAAGTGTGATTTTTTTTAACCTGTGTTTATTGAATCAACTATTGGGGATAATGTCAGGTTGTAGATAGAACACTGGAACAAATTGTTGTTTTGTTGTTATTTTTGAATGATGGGCAGAGTACTGGTTACATGAAGTCAGAATCTTACCAGATTGGACTTAAAAAATGAAAAAATGCCCCTTTCTTTATAAAAGAAAGCTCCTATAAATGAGTTTTCCTGTTGTCATGCTCTTGAGGGCCTAGCATTTCTACTTATGACCTGTTTGGGAGCCTTACGATATGAATGCTTATCTAGGTTTCTCCCCCCTCCCCACTCCTAGGCCCACTACATATTGGATGGAAATTGAGGTGTTGGAGGAGAGTCAAATGGTCTGTTTCTTTCTAAGCAGGAGAGGAAGAGAACTGCTTACTAGGGAAGAGAAATGGGAAGAAACAGTTTTCAAATATTCTGATCTAGCAGTTAGAGAAGGCCCACCTCATACAGAACACTCTCCTAAGTTCTATAGAGGCAAATCTATCTTATCTAATAAAAGAGAAACATGCAAATTGACCATACCTCCGCTACACCCACCAGCCACACCCACCAGTCAATCAGGAGCGAGTATGCAAATAAACCCAACCAAGATGGCAGCGGCCACGGAGCTGGAGCCAACAGGAGGCTTGGGTTTGCCCCTGGCAATGGAGGAAACCAAGCTTCTCACCTGCCCTGGCTGGCTGTGGGCTCCGCTCAAGGCTACAAAGTTTCAATTATAGAAGATAAATAAATTCCAGATACCTGCTTTCAGCTGCCGTGGCCTCTGCTCAAGGAGGGTCTGGGAGCCTGGGTTGCCCTGGGCCGTGGCCAGCCTGCAAACAGCCATCAGCCCCTCACCCAGGCTGGCCAGGCATTCCAGTGGGGACCCCCACCCTGAAGGGGGTGTGGCCAGCCTGAAAACGGCCCTCAGCCCCTCACCCAGGCTGGCCAGGCACCCCAGCGGGACCCCCCCCATCCTGAAGGGGGTGTGGCCAGCCTGAACACAGACCTCAGCCCCTCACCTAGGCTGGCCACACCACCCCCCAGCGGGGACCCCTCACCCCATGGGGACGTGGCCAGCCTGCAAACCACCACAGGCCCCTCGCCCAGGCCACTCCACACCCAAGGGAACTCCCACCCTGATCCGGGACACCCTTCAGGCAAACCAGCCGGCCCCCCACCCGTGCACCAGGCCTCTATACTATAAAAGGGTAATATGCTAATTAGACTGGGAGACCTTCCGGACGTTCTTCTGGACAAAGCCATGGTGGCGGGGCCCGAGGTAGAGGCGTTTAGAGGCCCAAGAGGGGGAGGGCAGTTGTGGGTGATCAGGCTGGTGGGGGGGCGGGGCCATTGGGGGTAAGCGGCCATCAGTGGGGGTCAGTTGGGGGCGAGCAGGCCAGTGGGGAGGGAAGGTGGGGGTGAGCAGCCCAGCAGGGGGGGCAGTTGGGGGCAAGCAGGCCGATGGCGGGGGGAAGTTGGGGGCGAGCAGGCCGGCAGGCAGAGTGGTTAGGGGCAATCAGGCAGGCAGGCAGGCAGGTGAGCGGTTAGGAGCCAGCAGTCCCGGATTGCGAGAGAGATGTCTGACTGCCAGTTTAGGCCCGATCCCTGTAAACCTGCAGTAGGACATCCTTCGAGAGGTCCCAGATTGGAGAGGGTGCAGGCTGGGCTGAGGAACACCTCCTCCCCCATGCACGAATTTCGTGCACTGGGCCATAGTGTGTGTGTGTGTGTGTGTGTGTGTGTGTGTATGTATATGTATGTATATATATATATTTATATATATATAAATATATAAAAGCCTAATATGCAAAGTGTCCCCTCGGGAGTTCAACCGGGAGACCAGGAATTCAGTCGCTTGCTATGACATGCGCTGACCACCAGGGTAGCGGCACGGAACATGGCAGGTGACCAGCGGCGACGGTGGGACACTGAGGAAGCGAGGAAAGAGGGAGGTGGGGGGAATCGCGCGGTGGCGGCGCACAGGTGGTGAGGGAAGGAGAAGGCAGGAAACCTGATCTGCCATGATCGCAGGCCAGGCCTAGGGACCCTACCCATGCATGAATTTCATGCACCAGGCCTCTAGTAAGAACTTAACAGCAATCAACACATATATAAAACTATCCTTTACAAGAGGAGTTGGCAGACTACAGCCCAAGGGCCAAATCCAGTCCAGCAATTATTTTTGTATGCCCTATGAGCTAAGAATGATTTTTAAAGCATTGAAAAATACCAAAAGTATTTTGTGGCATGAAAATAACATGAAATTGAAATTTCAATGTTCATAAATTTTATTGGAACACTGCCATGTTCATTCATTTATGTATTTTCTATGGCTGTGTCTGCAATACAACAGCAGAATTGGGTAGTTGCTACAGAGACCCAGTGGTCGTTTACAGAAGAAGTTTGCCAACCTCTGTTTTACAAAACACATTGACAAACATTTTCCTGAGATAATCCTGACAGTGTGCAACATTGGCAAGGCAGATAATCTCCTTTCTATGCTACAGAGAAAAAGGTTTGTATTGTGACCTGTCTTGAGTCACATCACAGGGCTAGAACTCAGCTCTGGTCCTTTTTCCTCCATAATGCTCGAGTTTTTTCCTACCCTTTTATACTGCATCTACCTAGGAGATGCTTTTGTTGTAGGAAAAGAAAATATACAGAAAAAGTGAGAACCATACTATGCAAATGTTAGTAAATATTTTTAATGACTGAAGTTTAATTTCCAAGTGTGGATGGATTTTTCTTTAATATGACAGTGATTCCCCAAATAGAGATTTCAGAGCATTCTTTATCTGTGGTTAAATTAATTTGGTTGAACAAAGAGATTTCTTTTATTTCCTTGGAAACTGGTTCCCGGAGATACTCTCTAGCTCCCCTAGGCATTTAAAAAGTAAAATAAAACGGGGTGCATTTTAACATTGCTTTGCTAGACTGCCCTTGGGCCTTTGAACATGCATTAGGCTTCATTGGCTACTAGTCTTCATTCCTGTCTGACAAGCCCTTATCTGTCCCTTAGAAAATTAATATCACTGCCACCAAGTGGCTAAACTTTTTGTTTTTACCAGTTTAATTTCTAATAATTCCTAAATGAAACTAATTTTCCCTTTTTTGAAGTATTCCTACTTTAGAAGACCAAATATTAGCCAAGATTGGCTGGTTTATTCTAGTAGAACATTTAGAAAATATTACTTATTAAAATATTTTATGACTTCCTGCTGAGCTGGTTTTATGTAAAATGTTGTGGGGGGATTTATTTACAGATCTCTCTGTATGTGTCTTTCTCTTCCCTTTTCTCTAATGAAGCTCAAAGCATCAGGCTGTTTATCAGAGATAATTATACAGCAGATGGAGCTTTTCTGTTTTATAATAGTCTCAAAGTGGAAGATTCTTTCCCATAATGAAAAATGTCTCTTTTGATTTTAATTTAAAGGTTTTTTCCCCCCCAGTGCATTTATTTATCCTGAAGCTGATTCTGTAAAGCATGCTGCTTTATTAGGGCTATGTTCTAAGAAGATTGATACTTGGTGGTACAGTATGATAATGTACAGTTATATGCTATATTGAATTGAATGACTGTAATTCACCAGGAATCAATGTATGGGATCATTAAATTAATCCCTATCAAAATGCAGGAGGACTTGAGCAGTTTAGCAGTGTTTTCTTATGGAAATTATTTTTATTCCATAATGTTAGCTGGGCTTGAACTATTCAAGCTTTAGTGTCATCTGACCTTCAAGTTAGTGTTGAAATAAAGGCCTAATAAAAGCACACCATAATTTTTAAATATCATTTGCTGTCTCCCCCCCCCCCCCCTTAAGTTAACCTTATTTTTAAGAA
>NW_005871582.1:98017-99655 GCF_000147115.1 Myotis lucifugus | reverse complement strand
CAGCCAGAAGCTGAGTTCACAGCTGGCGAGTGCAGCGACGTGGCGGGAGCTTCTTCCGCCTCCACAGAATTGCTAAGGATGTCCCCCAAGAGCTCTCAACTGCGAGAGGGCACAGGCCGGGCTGAGGGACCCTCCCCCTGAATGCATGAATTTCATGCACCAGGCTTCTAGTAAAGAATAAAAGGTGAAAATACTCCTTTAATTTCTCCACCCCACCTCCAGCAAATTCCCACTCTTTCTAGAGATAACCATTATTTATTCTTTTTGGATTATATATTTTTTGCTATGCATTTATGTACATGTTGACATACATTTAAGGTTTTCTTTATTTTTATACGAATTAGAATATACTATCTCTATATATTGTTTTTTAACCTGCTTTTTAATTTAATATATTTTAGAGGTATTTTCCAGGTCAGAACAAAGAAATCTGCCTAATTTTTAAAAAACTGCTCTATAGCATCTAAAATAATAAAAGCGTAATATGCTAATTAGACCAGACAGCCATACAACCTTCTGGACGACCTTCCAGATGAAGCGAGGGCTGAGGCAAGCCGCAGTGGCTGTGAGGGCCGAGCCCCTTGCACGAATTTCATGCATCGGGCCTCTAGTTTCATATAATTACTATTTTCTCTTAGCTGTTTCTAATATTTCACTACTATTAGCCATGTGAAGTAAAAACCTTGTAAATGACTAATGGGAGAGGAACTAACAAGTCAGAGAATTCTATTTAATAAAGCTTTAATATGCAAATTGACCCTCATACCCTCACAAGATGGCTGCTTACAACCAGGCTGGCAGGGGGTTAGTGAGGGGCGACCAAACAACTGAACAGCAGGCTGCGTGGGGCGACCAGGCCCAGTAGGGGGGTTAGTGAGGGACGACCAAACAACTGAACAGCAGGCTGTGTGGGGCGACCAGGCTGGCGGGGGTGGGGGTGCTTTGAGTGGCAACCAGGCCGGCAGGGGGGGTCAGTTAGGGGTGACCAGGACCACAGGGAGGGGGCAGTTGGGGGCGATCTGGACGGCAGCAGGGGGCATCTAGGGGCAACCAGGCCGGCAGGAGGGGCATTTAGGGGCGATCAGGATGGCACACAGAGGCAGTTGGGGGTGAATAATTTTACGGCAGCAGGGGGCAGTTAGGGGCAACCAGGCAGGTAGGCAGGTGAGCGATTAGGAGCCAGCGATCCAGGATTGTGAGAGGGATGTTCAACTGCCAGCAGTCGGACATCCCCTGAGGGTCCTGGATTGGAGATGGTGCAGGCTGGGCTGAGGGGACCCCCCCTTCTATGTACGAATTTCGTGTACTGGGCCTCTAGTGTGTGTGTGTGTGTGTGTGTGTGTGTGTATTAAATTTGATATACATGGCCAAATTAATCTCCAAAATTACATTACTACTTTATACTCCTAAGAATAGTGTTTGAGATTGTTTCCCATATTTTTACTAGTATTAAGTATTCCTTTATTTTTTATTTTTTTTACAACAGTGAAAGAATAGTTCATTTTAACTTGCATTCCCCTAACATCTCCTGATAGTGAAATTGAGCATTCTTTCATATGTTTATTAATTATTTATTAGAGGCTTGGTGCACAAAATACATGCACAGGTGGGTTCCCTCGGCCTGGCAGGTGATTGGGC
>NW_005871582.1:95668-97917 GCF_000147115.1 Myotis lucifugus | reverse complement strand
TAGCAACTGGTCAACTGGCAGTTTGGTCATCTCTGATCGCCTTAGGCCTTTTATATATAGAAGACTAGAGGGCCCAGTGCACAAAAATTTGTGCACTTGGGGGGTCCCTCAGCTCGGCCTGTGCCTCTCGCAGTCTGGGACCCTCGGGGGATGACTACCTGCTGGCTTAGGCCTGCTCCTGGGGGATCGGGCTTAAGCTGGCAGTCAGACATCCCTCTGGCAGCCTGGAAGGCCTCGGGGGATGTCCACTTGCCAGCGGGGAGCAGGCCTAAGCTGCAGTCGGACATCCTTAGCGCTGCTGAGGAGACGGGAGAGGCTCCCACCACCACCACTGTACTGGCAGCCGTCAGCCTGGCTTGTGGCTTAGCAGAGCTACCCTGTGGGAGCGCACTGACCACCAGAGGGCAGCTCCTGCATTGAGCATCTGCCCCCTGGTGGTCTGTGTGTGTCATAGTGACCAGTCATTCCCAGTCGTTCTGCTGTTAGGGTCAATTTGCATATTACCCTTTTATTATATAGGAGTGCCTGGCCAGCCTGGGTAAGGGGCTGATGGCTGTTTGCAGGGTCAATTTGCATATTACCCTGGGGGTCCCCCCTGGGGTGCCTGGCCAGCCTGGGTGAGGGGCTGATGGGTGTTTGCAGGCTGGTCACACCCCCTTCAGGGTGGGGGGTTCCCCCTGGGGTGCCTGGCCAGCCTGGGTAAGGGGCTGATGGCTGTTTGCAGGCTGGCCACACCCCTAGCCACCCAAGCTTCCAGTGGAGGCTGGCTGGAAGCAGGTATCTGGGATTTGTTTAACTTTTATAATTGAAACTTTGTTGCCTTTAGCGGAAGCCATAGCCGGCTCAGGGCTGGCGGGAAGCTTGGCTTCCTCCATCGCCGGGGCAACCAAGCCTCCTGCTTGCTCCAGCTCTGTGGCTGCCGGCCGCCTTCTTGGTTGGGTTAATTTGCATATAGTCATTCTGATTGGCTGGTGGGCATGGTTTAGGGCAGGGGTGGACAAACTTTTTGACTCGAGGGCCACAATGGGTTCTTAAACTGGACCGGAGGGCTGGAACAAAAGCATGGATGGAGTGTTTGTGTGAACTAATATAAATTCAAAGTAAACATCATTACATAAAAGGGTACGGTCTTATTTTTTTTTTTAGTTTTATTCATTTCAAACGGGCTGGATCCGGCCTGCGGGCCGTAGTTTGCCCACGGCTGGTTTAGGGCGTAGCGAAGGTATGGTCAGTTAGCATCTTTGTCTTTTATTAGTGTAGATATCTTCAGTAATTTTCCTATCTGCATTCTTTGCTTATTTATTAGCATCTTGTTACTGATTTGTGGGAACTCATATTCTGGATAATAAATCTTTGTTATATATCTTACAAATATTTTCTTCTGGTATGTCACTTGGCTTTTATTTTTTATTTGGGTGCCTTGAATTCCATTAGAAAGTATACAAACTTTAAAATTCAAGTCTGTTGGTCTTTTGTCTTCTAGGTTTTTGTGTTTCTTAGGTTTTCTCCATCAGGGTTATAAAAATATTTTCTCTATATATTTTAATACTTTTATAGTTTAGCTTTTAATTTATCTAGTTCTTGAATCCATCTCAAATTTATTTTGTATATGATATGAGGTATTTTTATCTGCTGGAGCTACTCCTCCTTAGTTTATGTTTTTTAAATTTTGTTTGTTATTTTGTATTTTCTCTTCCGGATAAGTTTTTTAGTCATCTTGTAGAGGTCTATTAAAAATTACAGTGTGGTTGTGATTGGGATTACATTGAATATATAAATTTAATTGGGAATAATTGTGGGCATTTTAACACACTAATTGAGTCTTCTCATATCATTATGTCATTTGTCTTTATTCAAAATTTATATGTTTCTGGGTAAAGATTTATTATTTTCTTAATACAAACCTTATACATTTCTTGCTAGAAATTGTTCTTTACAGCTTTATATTTTTTCTTTTTCTCATTCCTGACTTTGATGAGACTACTTCTAGTAGGATTTCACAAATATAGTGTTTGCAGTATTTGCAGTAGTTTTCTTATAGGTATTATGCATCAGATTAAGGAAACTTTTCTGTTTACAAGTTGCTAATATATATATTTTTAATTTGAGAGGAGTGTTGAATTTTATAAAATGCTTTTTCAGCATCTATTGAGATGGTCATATGGATTTCTCCTTTAATGTGTAATCTCCTAACTTAATAGACCTCCAGTGTTAAACCATCTTTGCACTCGTTGAATAAACCCTACTTG
>NW_005871582.1:17061-95088 GCF_000147115.1 Myotis lucifugus | reverse complement strand
CCCCCCCAGTGTCTTGCATTGGTTATGCTTATATGCATGCATACAAGTCCTTTGGTTGATTTCTTAATCTAATCTTCCCTGGTAATCTGGACCCTTGTTGTATCTGACCTGCCTATTCCCAGCACTGATGCTGAACTCTGAACCAAACCAGACCCTTGTCCCCAGCTGACACCATGGTACTCATATATACCGGGTTTTTACATGTTCTTGGAAGCCCACTTCAAAATCATTTTATCCATATTGATTCCTTCCTCCAAGGAATTCCTGTATTTCTTACCTGAAACATCTAATCGAATACTGTCTTGGTTACCTCTTTGACATGAGAATGTCATCTTTCTTTACCAGTTTACAGATGAAACCCAAAATCAGCAAAGGTTTTTGGTGTGTTTTTTTTCTTAATCCTCACCCGAGGATATTTTTTCCATTGATTTTTAGAGAGAGTGGAAGGGAGGAAGGAAGGGGGGGCAGAGAGAGGGAGGGAGGTGGGGGGGGGAGAGAGAAAGAGAGAGAGAGAAGGGAGGGAAGGAGGGAGAAAGGAAGAGAGAAAGAAACAGCCATATGAAAGAGACACATCCATTGGTTGCCTCCTGCACTGCCCTGACAGGGGCAGGGGATCAATCCTGCAACCCAGGTACGTGCCCTTGACTGGGACTCGAACCTGCATCCCTGCGGGGCACAGGGCAATGCTATAACCACTTGGAAACACTGGCCAGGACAATTAACAAAGATTTTCTTTTATGCTGCTTTGCTGTGCCCCATGGCCCCCAGCATAGTGTTTGGCAAGGCAATACTCAGTAAATACTTACTGATTTAAATATTTAGAAAAGTTTCTTTTTCTTAATTTTGGAAGCCTACTCACATGTGTTTTGATACATTAAAGAGAGGCTTCTCATTGCCTGAACCTGATTTTGAAAAGCTGCTTAATATTTTTTATTATTTTCTGTGCCATTTCATAACCTCAAGATGAAGCAACTCAAAAAGGCAATTTCCCTACCATGTTTAGATATTTGGTTACCTTGTTGTGGTGACAATTCATCCCTTTTACAAGAGCTTTTAAAATAATAGGAGACTTTTTAACTGTGCAAACAGCCACCTACCTGTTGTGAAATAACAGTTTTTTTCTCACCTGAATTTCCCCCTTCAAAATCCCCCTTTGCAAACTTTAAACACTCATTTTAAGGGTCGCTTTAGAAACCTACAAATCTGAAAGGTTAGTTTTCTATGAAGATTTGCTGGGCACCTATGAGATTTTACAGTTATTGATATTCAGACTAGGTTTTAAAGCAATATCATCACTGCCCCCTTTTTGCAAATGCAAAATTTTTAAAAATGTTCTTATTAAATGAAATGTTCTATACTTTTCTGTGAAAGTAAAGGTCGTAGTGAACAACCACACTTCACACGGCTTTAGCCCTTTGCAATTGTCGTATTGTTTTTGTTATGTGTAGACTCAGGTAATGGGTGACACTGCTGATTTTAAACTAAACCTAACCTTTATTGTGACAAAAGTGTTTGGCTGAAAAAAATCATATGATTATAGGAGTATTAATTTGGGTGTGTTAGAGGAGTTATGTCTACTTTACATGAATATATTTTAATTATGTTTGTGAACTTCTCTCCAAAAATCCAGAGCTGCCAATGCCAAAAAATGACTACATATAACTTTACATTTTGTATTCATTACTTAATAACCATTTTAATTTTTGATCTATCAAAAGGATGCTTTAGACTTAAAAAAAACCAATAAGATTCCATCTTGTTAACAAATTTTTTAAATTCCAAAATATTGATATAAACACTTCTCAACATAATTCAAATTGTGACATTTTCAACTATTACTTGCAAAAAGAGGTCCTTTTAGTTAGTAAGACCTGCTAGTGTTCTCTATGAAACAAAAAGGTTAGACTAGTCTGGCCAGTGTGGCTCAGTGGTTGAGCATCAACCTATGAACCAGGAGGTCATGGTTCAATTTCCAGTCAGGGCACATGCCAGGTTGCGGTCTTGATCCCCAGTGTAGAGCATGCAGGAGGCAGCTGATCAGTGATTCTCTCTCATCGATGTTCCTATCTCTCTCTCCCCTCTCTCTCTGAAATCAATAAAAGTATATTTTTTTAAAAAAAAGGTTAGACTAAGGTACCTTCCATTCAGTGTCACTGAAAACACTGCCTCTAGGAGAGGCTCAGCAAAGGGGCAAGGAAGAAGAAAGAGCACCTGTGTTCAAAATTATTTTTATTTTTAAAAATGTTTTTATTGATTTGAGAGAGAGGGGAAGGGAAAAGGATAGACAGAAACATAGATTGGCTGCCTCCTGCATGCCCCCCACTGGGGATCGAGCCCACAATCCGGGCATGTGCCTGATCTGGGAAACGAACCAGTGATCTCTTGGTTCATGGTTCAAAGCTCAACCACTGAGCCACACCAAAATTGTTTTTAAATGTTCATGGGGCAATACCTTTGGCCTAAATAATTATCTTTTTCCATTTTCTCTGAAGAACATCACTTCCCTTTCTGAAGAAGGCATTGCAGCCTTTCAGCTGTTAATGTAGGCCAAGGTTTATGAAAACGCTCTTGGTAGCTGAACTATGTCAAAAAAAATAAAAACTCTCCTGATGCTGAGTGGTTTCTCCATTGATCTGATGAAATTCATGCTCATGTTGGTGGTAAAATGCAAATATAGAAATCTAAGTTGGGCCTTAGTTAAGCCTGTAAAGTCAGAACTGAAGTCTAAATTGAAGAAGCGACAGCTCCTGATTTCATATCCATATTAAAAATCTTTGTCACAGAGAGAAACAAAAGTGTCTAAAAATAGAACTGACTTTATTATCCAGGTGATGTAACCTCTCAAAAAGGGTTCTTAGTTTTGATCTCCAAGATGGTTGCTTAGAATTTCAGTGTTAATTACTGTTGTACTTCATCACATCATAATTTGGAGTATTGGTGGTGGGTGTTTAGCAGTCAATATTGTAATATATGGGAAGCTCTGTTTGGGTCATAATGATTCTAGGTGAGAGACTGTCTAAAAAACTAAAATCAAACAAATTTAACTGCTTACTCAGAATTCTTTGAGTTCCATGAAACATGATTTTACTTTTTCCACAAGTAGCAGAAATAAAATATGCTGTGTTGAAGTAATGACTGTAGAGTTTATTCCACTGTCCCATGTCTTTATTTACTTAAATATTATCATTTTGTTGAAAATGGGAAAACTTTTTACTGTTATTTATACTAGTACATCAGTTGGTTTCTGCAAGCCTAGAATAAACCAGTTGGCATGTGAGGAAAGTATGGAGAAATTGGAAATTATATTTACCTTTAGGTTCACTGTTTTGTTCTATACAACTGGTTCTCAAAGTGTGGTTCAAGGACCTGTGGAGGGCCCCAAGGCCCTTCATGGGGCCCACAAGGTCCTTCCTTTTTCAATTACATATCTGTGTTAGGGTATTTTTTCTTTATATGCTTTGTATAAATACCTTGAAACAGATTGAATGTACACATGCAGATGTAAACATCCAGGTGTCTTTAAGCCAGGCCACTCTCATAGTTTTAAAAAATTTTAAAGTTTTTCATAAAACATGTTGACATGTAATTATTTTTGTGAATTTTAAATGAGGATATATTTTACTTTTTTTTTAGTTTTAATTTTAGATCAGGTAAAAATCAATAGTTTTAGCCCATATAAACAAAACATCCATAGTGTCCTTAATAATTTTTAAGTGTAAAAAGATTCCAAGACCAAAATGTTTCAGAATTGCTGTGCTAGATCAACATGTAAATATGGTGAAAAACAGCTATGTTTATTATGAGTTCCAGTTCCTTCTGAATAGCTATGTATGTTCAGTCATTGCTTTTGGCCTGGACCATTTTCATTCAATAGTGAAAGAGAATATTTTTGTTTTGTTTTTATAAAAATTGTACATTAAGGAATACAACAGGCTGATTTGATATAGATATAGTGATTATTACAGTTAAGCTAATTAACATATCTTTTCCTTACTTAGTTACCATTTTTTGTGATAAAAGTATCTGAAATCTACTTTTTTAGCAAATTTCCAGTTTTCAATTTTTATTTTATTTTTTAATTTATTTTTAATTACAGTTGATATTCAGTATTATATTAGTTTTAGGTGTACAACACAGTGATTACACCTTTATATACTTTACAAAGTTATCACCCCATTAAGTCTAGTATCCATCTGGCAACATATGTAGTTATTACAATATTATTGACCTATATTCCTTATTGAGAGATATATTTTGAACACTTAATGTGCTAGATTACCAAAATAAGTAAAACTTTGTCCCTGCCCTGAGGCTCATTTCATTAAAGTCATTGCTTGTTCAGAAGAGGGCATTTTTTCCAAAATACATCACTAATAGGGATGTCGACTCTGCTGTAAAAGAGTTTGTCAGTACAGGCAAATGGAAAGCTTTCCTGATTTCATTTTGTTTGCAATGTTTTTCCCTGAGGAAGGTGGTATGGGAGAATTTTTTATTTTGTTTCTATTGAGCAATCCTTCCCATATAATAAAAGGCTAATATGCAAATTGTCACCTCGGGAGTTCGAACAACCAGGAATTTGACTGCCTGCTTTAACGTGCTCTGACCACCGGGGGCGGCATGGAACAAAGGAAGGCCCCGGCCAGTAGCCAGCAGCCAGGGGAAGGAAGGCCCCAATCTGCCCTGATTACCCACCAGGCCTAAAGACGCTACCCGTGCACAAATTTCATGCACTGGACCTCTAGTAGACTAATAAGCGGCCATGTGCGTAGGCCGGCACAGGCGTGCACGTGCACACGCTCGCACATACACACTAATATTTGCAAAACTGCCCAGCACTGTAACATATAGGGGAATAGGCGTGGAATGGTAATGAAATTTTGTTGAGAAGCCCTTTATGAGCAAAATAGATTGCTACCAATATCAACTTCAATTGGTTTTGAAAATCTCTTCCTCATGAATCTTTTAAGTAGATCTACATGCTGTGAGACGAGTTAGGGGTAGAACTTCTGAGAGATTAACACTTAGATTGTGCAACAATCTTTGTAAATGATTTAATTTGGGAGTTTCATTTGGAGAAGTGGGAGGGCTATTATCTGTGCCGAAGATTTTCTGTAAACTTGGATTTCCACTCATTATATCTTTATGTATCCTTGTTTTTAATCGATGGTGCTTTTCAAACTCAATTCTGTAGACAGATTAGCTGTGTCCTTTCTGATTAAAAGGATTCATGAATTGCAGGTTTAGGGTGAGGTTGGAGGATAGGTTTTCTTTTCTGAAGAGATGACTTGTTTTCTATGCATTCTGATCTGTACCTGATACTCACTTATTACCATTTACTATTTTAAGTTTTCATGTGTACTAGCACATTGAAGGCTTTTAAAAGAAGAAATATTTTATTGCTAAAGAAATATAGACTCTTTGAAGATTTTTAAAAGATAGTTTTACATTCTTAATATGGTCACATCAGGGGACACTGTAGAGTTCATTTCACTATCTCCATTGCATGATGTTTGTTTTTTGAAAGGCTTCATCAAAAAACTCTCAATATGATATAAATCTCTAGAGAGGGGGGAGAATTTTAGCTCTTGAATCTGTTGTCGGAAATCACCTTTGGAACTATGAGCCTGGAAAACTTGGATGCTGCAAAGGTAAACAGTGTGCAGATTAAGATAGAGTGGAATTGACAAGCTGGTTAAAAAAGGATGATGCATTTCTAATTAGCTCACAGTGCCTTTAGTTGGAAATTAATTAGATGCTGTTATGTAAATGTCATGTTAATTAAGCAAGAATATTAAAGTGTTATAAATCTGCAAAAGATATGGCTATTTTGTATATTAATGCTTTGCAGTTAGCATGAAGGATCTGATAGAATATTTGTTTGATTATTGAGCTTCTGGTAATTTTTAGTTGACTGACTCCTTGACAGTCCATTTGTCCTAATTGATGTGTTTTAGCACATGGTGTAACTGCAGCCAATGAGGACAATAGAACCAAGAACTAAAAATGAAGAGTCATCACAGCTGTTTTAACAAAAGCTTTCCAGGTAGATTGCTGATCTCTATTTCCAAGGTTAAGAAGAAATACTATTTCTCTGTATTTATTCAGCCTTAAAATTTGAGGGCCTAAAATGATTGCCAGCCTAAATGCAGCTCTCCTCCAAACCTGTGTTCTCTACTTTTCCTGAATCATAGTCTTCAACCAATTTAGGGGTGCTAGCTCAGGGTTTTTTGGCATGCTCAGTAATTCTACAGTTTAAAAGAAAATTTAAGAATTCTGCTACTTTAGCTTGAAATGTTAGTGTTGATGGTTAATGCGATACCTTTATTCAGTCCTGGTTTTGTAAGTTAAAGTGAATTTAATATGTAGATTTGACCCCTGTCTTCAGCTTTACAGGCCTGAAATCAGTACTATTTCCCCAAGAAAATCCACTACCCTGTTGCAAATGCTATTAAGATTTCTAGTTGTTGGGAATAAAGCTGAAGAATTTTATTTCATGGTTCTCATGTGGAATTGCAAATGCAATCCATAGTGCTGCATTATGTATGACACCTTTAATACAAGAATTGAAACATCCCTAGAAGACAAGGTAGGGTATTCAGACTTATGGTCACAAACCACAGCTTCCACAGACTCTAAATTGTTGAAACTTAGGAAAAAATCCTCTGAATGCAAAATAACATATGAATATCTTCAGATAATGAAGAAACTTGAAAATATTCTGATAATTAATTTGTTTTAGCAAAAGAAAGTAAAAAGCAGTCATGGTGATTGGTTGAAAGTGAGTTCATGTTGGTTAATCTTGTTACTTGGCCTGAGAAAGTCTGTCAGATTAAGGAAGAAACTTTTAACTGCTTTTTTTTTAACGTTTAAAAACCCAAAACTTACTTAAAACTCAGTTGCCACTAATATAGACTCGAAGGTAATGATAGGAATCGTTCTGTGCTTAGAAATACATTTATTTTCCCAACCTGATCCCACTATACACACAACACACACACACAACACCAATAGAACTCAGTCATCAGGACACTTTTCACACCTTGCTCTTAAGTTATTAGCTTAGTTCACCCTACTGCTTGGGAAGGAGAGGAAGAAGAGCCAAAAATAGAGTATACAATGATTTGTGGGATCATATGCCAGCCCTTCTCTCAGACATTAACCCAGTAAAAAAAAGGCCAACAGCATTTCTTGATGGAGCAGATGCCCTGACTTTGACCCTTGCCATCAACTTTCAAAATTATTTTGTTTGCTATAGCCACATGGGACTCATGTTCATATTTTTATTGTAGACAGAAACCTGAAAAGGTTCCTCTTGAGTGACCCATAATTTCCTATATTCATTTTAACAGAGTTGATTTGAAATTAATTGTGTAGGAGTATACATCATATCTCCTGTGGCTACTTATTTTATTTGAGAGTACATTAATTTTGTATGTCACCACAGTTATTGTAGTCTATATGTACAGTGTTCATATGCATCTATTCTGGATTTTTAAAGAGTTTCATAGGTTATAGTCTGCCAGACCAAACTAAATTCCAAACTCTCTGTTTATAATATTGTGCAATTATCAAAGCTGGGATTTATTATCACTGCTAGTTACTGCTGTCAATTTGTTTTGGCTCAGCTCTGGTTCTATTTGTATTTACTGTAATGTAGTGAATATATTGGATTGGGTTGTTAGTTTAATAAGCTCTCTGGAGAACAGTTTCATGGTGATGCATGTTGAGATATGTATGCTAGGTAGCCTTAAAGTTTTTTGCACACTTGCCAAACCTGCATTAGGAATTCATTCATTAGGAGTTTTAGAAAGGATAACTGTCACCCTACTGATGAGGTAAAGTTTGCATTTGTAAACATGGGAGTGTTAATTCATGAGTCCCAGACAAATTTCTTTGAGGGTTTTGATTTGACCTATTTCTCCCTTCTCATAATTTTAATGAATAAACTATTTTATGTTCTTTTAAAAAAGTATTCTGGTGGTTAAGTCGTTACTGACTCTTGTGCTCTGTGCAGCTCACTGTGTTGTGGGAACTCAGTGATCTTGGCCAGATATTGAGCTGAGAGCTAAAGAAATTGTTATCAGAGACTGGAACTAATTGGGTTGTTATTATTTACATTGTGCTCTGCTGGTCTAAAAATGCACACTAATCTCTTTCTTTGCCCACTCCAACCTATTGCATCAAAATGTCCAGAGTCAAAGTCTGGGAAATCTGTACTTTAAAAATGCTCCCATGAACTTTCTGGATTCCAAAAATGTTCTAATATTTTTATGTGATAGTCATTATATATATAATGTGTGTATACACACACACACACACACACATATACATACACACACACACACACACACACACTCTTCAGTGTGTACATTTAAGATTTGTGCATTTCAGTATAGATTTAAGATTTGTACATTTCATTTTACTATTTTTGCTGTTATTGTTATACCTCAATTTTTAAAAAAGATTTTAATAGCCCTGGCTAGTGTAGCTTAGTTAGTTGAGTGTTGTCCCAGGCACCAAAAGGTTGCCAATTGGATTCCTGGTCAAGGCACATGCCCAGGATACAGGCTTGTTTGCTGATATGGGGTGTGCAGGAGGCAGCTGATTAATGTTCCACTTTTACATTGATGTTTCTCTCTCTCCCCCCACTCCCTCCCTCCCTTTCTAAAAATCAATAAAAAATATTTTTAAAGAAGATTTTAATAAATGTACATTAATCTCCTGATTCAGTCAAGCAGCTTGTATTGTTTTTGCTTTTTTATTCTCACCCAAGGATATGTTTATCAATTTTTAGAGAGAGAGAAAGGGGAAGGGGAGAGAAGAAGGAAAGGAGAGAGAGAAACATTGATATGAGAGAGAAATATTGATGGGTTGCCTCCCGTACACACCCAACTGGGGATCAAACCCTCAGTTCAGGTATGTGTCCTGAACAGGAATTGAACCTGCAACCGTTTGGTGTATGGGATGACGCTCCAACCAACTCAGCCATCCAGCCAGGGCTCCATGTTACTTATTTTCATGTCACAGTTGCCTATTTGAATCTGTTTAATTTTAGTATGTTAAGCTTTCTCTGAGGAAGTGACATTTGTAGAAAATGCCCTGCTTTTTTGGTCTTCCATTTTATTCTCATTTTGAAATTCTTCAAAAGTATTTCCAAGTGATGCTGGCCAATGATGAATATCCTTCTTCCTGATTACATTTAGCATTCATTACTTGTTCCATATTCTTTGACACTTGATCATTTTTGATCCAGCTCTTTATTGCTATCATGTATTTTTCTCAATTATTTACACAAATTTTGTCCTCCTAATAAGCTTGTAAGTTCCCTGAGCATGAGACTAACCCATGATGGCACATAATAGGTATTTGCTAAATGCTTTTGGACATTAATAATACACTTATTTAGTTTTTCCTCCCCTTTTCCATTTCCCCTCTGTGTCTTCTTATACCCACTAAGGTTTGCCAAACTGCTGTTACATCCTTGGTGTAGAAAAGAGTGGACTAACAATGAACTCTTAGGTATGATTTCTAGGTCCCTAAATCCCATGGATCTTAGTGGCATAAACTCTAAGAATAGGTCTCAGAGCTTTTTCATCTTTCTTTCCTTTTGATGAGTAACTTCAGTGATATGAAATCTTCTTCTGGGTGATATACAACTCTGTCAATTAACCATATTTACCTTTACTAGTCATAGTCACCTGGAACCCTTTTCAGAAAATATGTGTAACATTTGCCTGTGTGTTCTATTTCTTTATGATCATCACCATGGCCCTTTCCAGGGCATATCAAGAACCAGTGGTCTTTATGTTTATTTATTAACTTCTAATTTCAGAAGTTAGGACATGGTTGGTGGGGAGTGTTGAGGTATATATCAATATCAACTTAAGAACTTGTTGGTAGTCCTGATTCTGAACCAACTTAAGAATTTGTTGGTCTTGAAATTATTGCTTTTCAAGCCTTCACCCACTGACTGACTAAATCTTTTGCATACTCTTGAATGATGCCTATCCATTAGATTTCTGGACCCTCAAAGATTCCATGAATGCCCTCTTTATATCATATTCTTATAATTAAACTAGACATTTCTTTCTTGGTTCCAATGCTCTCTTTATATATTAAAATGATCTATATTTCTTTTGACAAGCAGTTTGTTGTTCCTCAGGCAGCCCCCCCCCCCCAAAATAAGGCTAGTTTTGCAATGAATTCAAAGGTAGGGTAACAACTGAGATCAGTCTAAGAGGGTGTACTCCTGCTGTTGCTTTGTAGAAAAGCTCATCTCCCCAAACTTGTGGGTAATTTCTTCTCGTTGGATTGGAATTCTAGTTAAAATTTTATCCTTTAACTTTTTAACATTATGTGATATTCAGTTAGTTTTTATGAAAAGCATGTTCTAATGTAGAAAAAATATAGATCTAAATTGCTGAACTAAGTTCATCTACCACTATCACCACCTTCTCCATCTTTCCTATTATGCATTATTGCAGGTTGATCCCTGCCTTTTTAGGTTTCTTTTTATCCAAGATAGCAGCTATGGGCATGTAGCGGGTATGTCCTGATTGATGTGCCTGCCTTTCTATTTCTAGGTGGGCCATGCACAGACACAGCTCATGTCTCGTTAATCACACCAACCAAAAGATCCTGTGGTACAGGTATGTACATCATTCTTTTTTTTTTTTAAATCCTCACCCGAGGATATTTTTTCATTGATTTTTAGAGAGTAGACGAGAGAGGGAAAGACGGAGAGAAACATTGGTGTGAGAGAAACACATAGATTGGTTGCGGGGCCTGGGCCAGAGAGGAGCCTGCAACCGAGGTACGTGCCCTTGCCCGGAATCTAACCCAGGACCCTTTTGTCCACAGGCTGACACTGTGCCAAAGCAGCTAGGGCCGTACACCATTCTTATCTGGCTTCATTCTTATCTGAATTCTTCACAGAAATTAGCTACTGGTTGTAATGTGGTGTCCTTGCCAGGATGCTCTCTAATTTCTTCCATCAGTTTTGAAGTGATATAGTTTGTGCTTAATATTGGGAGTGGAGTGTGAGTAGAGATCAAAGTGGTGCTCTTGGAGGTCAGGTTGACTGAGTTAAACTGTCACCTAGAACCAAGAAGATAGTTTCCTAATGTCTGAAGGATATTATAACATGAAACATATATTGCCCATTTTCTAGCATTTGGCTAATAAAGTCTTCGACTTATTAAAAAAAATTATTTAAAAAATGGAGACTGGAAGGTGAAAGAAGTTGTAGTGCAGATAATCAGTGTTTTAACTTGACTGTTAGAATATCCTAATAGTTTTGGAAAATTACTTTCTCTCTCATCTTCAGTGCATGGGGTATACTGAAATTATTCTTTTCAGATATATAAAGTCTCCCAAAAAATCTTTGTGCATCTGTGACATTTTTGTTAAATATGAAGTCATGAATCTTGTAGCTCTCTAAAAAGCAGTCATAATGGCCATTGCTCCCTTAGCCTATAGCTCAATTTATTTTAAACAGTAAATTTGCCTTTTCCAATAATTTTGCCTGCTATTCAAAATATCTCAAGGATTATATTTAGAAGAGTCAAAATAATTATATTGTTTTTCTAAAGGTCACAGTCAGAGTATTTTTCATAATTTAAAAAGTCCTTTTAACTTTTCAATAATAATAGCACAAACTATTTCTATGTTCAAACTCATTCTGAAACCTCAGCCCCTTCAAATGCTCATAATTTTTATGTTAAACTAACTCAAACAGGCCTGACCTTGCATAGTTCCTGAGTAGCATCCAGGCATTAAACTCTGGGAATTTTATTTCACTCTTCTGTTCCACATGACCAGTTTTGAGGCAGGGCTGTGTGAGAAGGTCCTAGGATGCTCTCATCCCTCCTGCCCTTAGTACCCAAGCTCCACTGGGTAGTTCCAATGGAGATGGAAGAGAACTGTGCCCTGGAGTGAGACAGACCATCCTGATTAGCCAGTGGGAAGTCAGAGCCAGCTTCCTACCCACTCCAGCCAGAAGCTTGGAAACATTCAGAGTCCTTTGATTTCAGGTCCAACACTTTACATGCACAGTGTGCTTTAGTCTTTCTTCTTTCCTTCCATTCTTGGCCCTCAGTGCAGGGTTTCCTGTTAGCACTACCAATGTGTTTAGGTAGCAGTCAAGGTGTGAACCTCAAGCACATTGGGTCATCTTGAGAGATAGAGAAAAAGAGACTCGCGTGCTCAGATTAGGCACCAAAACTAGAAGGAATCCTTCTTTGAATATTGTGTACTTGTGTCCTTCATCTTCTAGGCAGGTGTTTTCTTCTCCCATACTATTTTGTGTATCTGAAAATAATAATAGCATTTATTGCATGCTAACTGTATTACCAGGCACCATTCAATATGCTTTACATAGATGACCAATTAATCTGCAGAACAATTCTGCAAGAGAGTTATTCCTCGTTTATAGATGGCAAAATAGATACTCAGAAAATTAAGTACACTTCTTGGAGTAATATTGTAGTAAGAAATAGAAACAGAACTTAAACACAGATCTTTCAGATACTAAAGCTTGTGTTGTTTTGCACTACATCATGTTACTGCTTATCACATTTATACTAATAAAAGGGTAATATGCTAATTAGACGGGATAGACCAACATCCTTCTGGACAAAGCCAGGGTGGTGGGGCTGAGGCAGAGGCGGTTAGGGGTGATCAAGCCGGCAGGGGAGAGTGGTTAAGGATGATCAGGCCGGCGGGGGAGAGTGGTTAGGCGTGATCAGGCAGACAGGGGAGTGGTTAGGGGCATCAGGCAGGCAGAGGTGGTTAGGGGTGATTAGGCAGGCAGGCAGTGTGGTTAGGGGTGATCAGGCAGGGGAGTGGTTAGGAGCCAGTGGTCCCGGATTGCAAGAGGGATCAGGCCTAAACCGGCAGTCAGACATCCCTTGAGGGGTCCTGGATTGGAGAGGGTGCAGGCCAGACAAATTTTGTGCACCAGGCCTCAAGTGCACAAATTTTGTGCACCGGGCCTCTATGGAAAAGCATATCATTGAATAAGATAGGGAGAATGGGAGACACATATTTAGAAATATAGCATGTAATGAAGTAGTGTTTAAAATGTGAGTTTTAAAAGCAGATCCTAGCTTTATGTATTACAAAATGTGATTTTAGGTAAATAAGTTAATATCTCAAAATTTGTACTTCATCTGTAAAATTGGATAATAAATCTATCGCATAGGTTTGGTGTAAGAAATAATATGCGTAAAGCTCACATAATAGATCTCTAAAAGTAATTGCTATTTTAGTGTAATTGTATCATTAAAGATTATGTGTATACAGTGGCCAACCATTAAATGCTGGGGATAACACATCAGGAGGTAATTTAGGTAGAAAGAAGACTAGAAGTGCAGAATTCATTGCTGTACCTAGTTTCATTAATTGATTTTATGTTGATTACATTTTTTGTTGCATTTTAGTATTATAGTAGGAACTCGTAATATTTTTAGGTCTCTGTAAAGTGAAATGATATGGATTGAGCTCTCAGTCACACATTTCCAGGCCTTCTTTTAGGTGACTACATAGCTCTTAACTAGGAAATGATTGAGAATTTCCGACTTGGAAGGAAATTAATGCAATGTCCAGGTCATCTTCTAAAATACCGAAGGAAGTTGAGATCGCTCAGCCTGCATATTAAAGGTTATCAAGTTCATCCTGGTGCACTTTCCAAGAAACTTCTTTGTGCCCCTCAGACTCACTATACTAGCCTTACTATGGCCCTGATGTCCGACCATGGGTCAGTGGTTGAGCGTTGACCTGTGAACCAGGAGGTCACGGTTTGATTCCCAGGCAGGGTACGTGCCCTGGTTGCGGGCTCGATCCCCAGTGTGGGGTGTGCAGGAGGCAGCCAACCAATGATTCTCTCTCATCATTGATGTTTCTATCTCTCTCCCTCTCTAAAATCAATCCTACCTAATAAAAGGGTAATATGCAAATTAACTGTCACTCCATCACAAAGATGGCGGTGCCCATAGCCACAAGTTGGTGGCGCCCAGTCCTCTCAGCCCTGCCGAAGTCCCCCAGTCCCGGGGGTTGGGGGGTGGCCGCTGAGAGCAGGCAGCATGAGCGGCCTGGCGGAATGCTTGCTTCGTCGCCGCGGCCATGGATGGGCCTCTGGCCATGCCGGGACGCGGAACGCTTGCATAAGAAGAGAAGGAACCGGAGAGCTGAGCAGAGTCGAGTGGCTCCCGACTCCTGGGCAAGGTCAAGTCCGGGTGGCAAGATGGTGGAGGGTTGGAGGATAGTGTGACAGGAGGGGCTGGTGGTGGAGGCACAGGGGTGAAAGGTGGTCGAGAAAGAGGAAGGAAGCCCTTTATCGGAATTCTGAGAACAGGGAGGGAAGTCGTTTGCATTTCCCAGTCGCCAATGGGCCTCTGGCCAGGCTGGATGGGGCGTGGATGGGCCTCTGGGCCGCAGAGAGCCTCTGGGCAGCGGGCGTGGAGTGGCCAGGCCCCGCAGAGAGCTACTGGTGCACAGATTCATGTGCAGGGCTACTAGTAAAAATATATTTAAACAACAACAAAAACTATGGCCCTGACACCAGAGGACAGAGTTTCCTGATTGTCAGAGGTAAATTGAATGATTTGCTTTGAGAACTGCAGGTTGACAGTCTTTGTCTCCATCTTTCTGTCTGTCCTTGGATCAGCAGGCTGCCCATGATGGGGATTCTGAGCATTTTTCTTATGAGTCATCATCAATTATAGTGTTACATTGCTGGAGTGTTCTTGTATTCCTTATGTCTAGGTTCTTCAAGAGAGAGCTCATACTTCTAGCATGCTCTGTGGTGCTTCTGCCATAAAAGGGCACAGTCACAGTAGCTCTCCCAAAGAGCTCCTAGAGCACAGGGCTTCAGGCATAGATGATCTATAAATAATTACCTGACAGTAGTATCACTTCTTCCTTGGAGAGAGACCCTGTGAATTAGGTCCTACTGACCCGCTCCAAGCCAATCGGTTCAATACAAGGTTGGACCTAAAGCAGCCTCCAGCATAGTAATGAGGTGTGTTAGGAAAAAGATACTTAGGCTAAAATATAGTGGTTCTTTAGGTCAACAGTCCCTGAAGAAGGCATATAATGTATAATCTGTGAGGTATGGGGAGAAAATAGTAAAAGTTCTTTATCTCAGCCTTTTAAAATTTCTGTTTTGCAGATTTATTTTATAATTATATAGCAGTCCATACAGTTTAAAACCAGTAAATACATAGGATGCATATTAAAGCTACATAGCCAAATATCTTAGAGAATGTACATGCAAAAAAAAAAAAAGGTTATTGACCTTTTCAGTGAACAGGTCATTTTCTTTTTAGTATTTTGAAAAGTAGATCTAAAGATTAGCATTAGGCCCATAATTATAAGTCTGGGTGGTTGATTAATAATGTCTCTATGTTTCAGGGGACTAATGTTGATCTGAGGATACTGTAATTTAAACAGGTGGAAAAAAGTGTAGAGTGGCTTGTCTACAACCATCAAAGTGAGAAGGGGAAACTTTTTTTTTACTTTATTTTTACTATTGACACTATACATATCCCCATTCTCCCTCACTCCCCTCCCACACACACCCTGTCCACGTGCATCCAGCCCCATTCCCCCTTTCCTCTGGCCATCATCATAGTATTGTCTGTAGGTTATGCATATATGTTCTTTGGCTAATCCCTTCACCTTCTTCCACCCACCCAGTTCCCCAAGAGGGAACTCTTTTTAAGAAATTGCTCTGTGGTAACTGGAAGTCTAAGAAGTCTAAGAAGCAGGTTGCAAAAAGTAGTAGTGGCAAGTAAAAGATGAGTTTTATTTGTGAACTAGGTGAGAAACTCCTTTCTTTAGATGTTGGGTTTGGCTACATAGCACTGGTAACAGTTAAACTCTGTCATCTTTAGATGGGAAAAAAATAAACAGCAGCACCATGATTATTTTGGTATTTAAAGCAGAGAAAAATTAAGTGAAGGTTCTATGTGGCTTTGTAGTGCTCTGGGAATTGTCAGCAAAGAGTTGAAAAGTGCTGCCAAATCCCAGGTTGCTTTGGTTAGAATGTGAGAGTTAAAGCATATCACACCTTCAGATTACTAGAGAGAGCTTACCTTTCTTCAAAGGCTTTGGGTATTTTGCACATGTTCCCTTGTTAATTCTCACAACATTCCTGCCAAGAATGAATATATTGTGAAGGAAAAGAATTCACTTTCCTTGGCAACAAACCACCTTTTGTCCTTCATCTTTTCTAACTATTAAGTTATACCTTAAGCCAAAACGTAATCAGAGCTGTGGTCATCCTTTTTAGACAACTTTATTTGGAAGGTGTTTGGATATTTACGTGAATATCTTCAGGAAGTCCTATTTTTAAAAATATATTTTTATTGCTTTCAGAGAGGAAGGGAGAGGGAAAGAGATGGAAACATCAATTAAAAAATAAAAAATAAAAGAAATATCAATGATGAGAGAGTCATTGATGGGCTGCCTCCTGCACCCCGCACACTGGGGATTGAACCATAACCTTCTGATTTATAGACACTCAACCACTGAGCCATGCTGGCCGGGCCAGAAAGTCATGTTTTTTATGTTTAAAATGCCTTGTGGGAGGTCTTTTTGCCTTTTTAAAAAGACATGTTATGTAACCTTTTTTTTTTTTTAATAAGACTTATTTGCAGAGTTACAGTAGAAGTTATTTTGTATTTTATGTATTGGAGTTTGCTATTGGTAAACTTTACAATTTAAGTTGTAATGGACAGATAGAACTATGTCTTTTCTTAAATGTTCATAGAGAAAAAGTCTCCAGGAAGATCCTTGAACATGACTAACCTAAGGACTCTGCTCCTTCCAGATGGAGCATTAAGCAGTTCTTAACTCTAGGACCTGGGTTGACTATATCAAAGCATAGACTTGTTAGCATATGAAAAAAAGGAAATAGCTCCTTCCCCGTTTTAACCACCCTATGGCTTGATTTTGTGTTTTCATTTTATAGTCCCTTTATTTCTGAAGTTAAAATAAAAAGTCATAAACAAGCTTGCAGACTTGATGGTACTGTTTACAGGCTTTTGCTCCACTATATCTATATTCACTATTATTCTTCTTCCAGCACATATGTTGAGCAAATAATATTCTCTCTGATGACTTGAAAAATGATAGTTTTAAAATGCTCTGTGTATGTTAAAAATGTGATTATAGTTAGTAGAATAGCAAGTAAAATAGCCATTTGTGGGGCCATACGTGAGCTGTAGTATTGTTTGAGATGAAAGCAGATGGGACTAGAAACTCCCATTAAAAACCAATGCAGGTTTTCTCAGGAAGTACCATCTTTTCACTCTTTAAGAAGCATGTTAATTCAGTTTGACTATCCTTTGCCTGCTTTTTCTTTTCTTTCCTCTTGGAAAGCACATGTTTATTAACGTTTTAGGTCACCTATTTTCCTTTCAGCATGATGAACAGTGACATGAACTGGATAGCCTTGTATTGTTCATTGTTTCCCTTTTTTCCCTAAAACCTTTTTTTGGCTCATTTCTCTCAGGCAACCTGCTTGTGATATTATTGTCTGTTTTTACAAAGACAAGAGAAGAAAACCCTTTCACCTGGGAGATAAGAGAAGATTGATGTGCTAAACACTTTCCACATCAGTGTTCAGAAGCCACTTAAAGGGGAATGTTTCATTGTTGTTATGTTACCGTGAGGTTTCTAGAAGATCTTTTAAATTGATTCAGAAGCTAAAGGGTGGCAGTGTTAAATCAGAAGTGGCCCTGTAAATCTTAGAAATACCCACAGTTGTGTGTTTTATCTCCTGGTAAAGTCAGTATTCATGGAAACATTTCAACCATTGTATTCTAGAGAGTTGAGTCAGTGACTATAAACTGTGTTAGTCCGTATTACACTTTGTAAATGACTCTTCTAAGAAGGACTCTGTAGAGCTTAAAGGAAGGTAGCCTTGGGTGTGATTCAACTATGTAATTCAGTTCTTTTTTTAAGAAAATTCTTTCTTTTTGGTCCTTAAGGTACAGCTTTTCCCTCTGGTCTGCAGTATCAACATTTGAGACAGAAAGTTAGAAATTTGACCTACTTTTGTAATGTGCAAGTTTCCATCAGGAGGATATTAGGGAAGATATAAACCTTTTATTTTTTTATTAGCATTTAATGTAACCATTGAAGAAAGATCAAAACAGTAATCTGTCATGGCAAGGATAAAGTATTTAAAAGATGTTTTACCTTGTGTATTCATCATCTTGGGTCCTAAAGGAGTTCATTTAATTCCTGAGGCAGGGGACAAAAATGAATACCAACTATTTAGAAGATTGCAAAAAAAAATGTCTAATCTAAAAGGTGCATGTTATGTTTTACCATCCAAGGGGAAAAACAAAAAAGGCATTGGTTACCATGGTATGCCATAGTTTATTTGCTGACAGTATGTGCTTTTTGGCCATTGAGTGGAAAACTGGGGAGGGGAAATAAATTGCTACATTCTTTTTCATGTGTGTGGTTTTTTTTTTGCCTATATCAACTTTAATTTGCCTGAGTTGTTGCTTATATTAAAGAATAGAATGACATAGAAAAGCCCTGTATAATTAGGTGATTTGATTTCAATATGTAAATAATAGTAGGTGAGTTTAAAAGCACCTCATACCATGTATAGATCTGAGAAAAGACTAGGGAAAGCTTACTGTTTTTCATTTGTACTCCTGAATGAGAGTTAGGTCCCATTGTCACCAGTTGTGTTTGTGTTACAGGCTAGCTAGACATGTATGTCATGTATGAGAGTTTGCTGAACTTGAAGTCATTGGCTTGTTTCACAGGCCTTGTTTGGGTTTTCCTCAAGAGAAGCAGTGGCTTCCTTTCTGAGAACAGCCTGATATAAATGAATATCAAGCCAGGATGCCAATCTTACTAACAGGGATTTTTGTACTTGGAGGATTAAAATGCACTCCAGTATAAAAAGGAAAGGGCAATGTGATGAGGCTTGTTGCTATTTGGGGTATGTGTGTGTATGAGAAGCCCAGGCTGTGGTGTTGAGCTGCTCACGGTTCACTTGCTTTGTGCTAATTCAGTTTGCTTGGATCCTTGAATGCAGTTACAACTGGGGGTTTTTGCCTTTGTGGTCATTTATTTTATCATAGCTTGCACTCTTACTAAGGAGAGAAGCCCTGAACTTCCATTAATTAGCTGTTTATTGCTCCACTGGGGTAAAATGCCTGAGCCAACATTGTTTTAAAAAGGATATCAAGGGAATTTAATACCCCTCTCCTCCTCTGAAACTTTTGGATTATTTGGGGGTGGATATGGGGGGTTTCTTTTCAGGTGCTGCTCCATAGCATGTATGTGCCTGTTATAAGAGCACAGCATGTTAGAAGTGTAGCTTTCCCAAAGCAGTCTTACCAGAAGGAGCAAGATAGAACAGCCACAATGCTGCATTATAAATCATCGGGGCCTCGCACTGATACTGCCCATTAAGGAGACTTTTTTTTGTGTGCTCTACTCAGTTCCTAGCTGTACTAATAGAACAGCGCATCAAGCAAGGCTGTAAATAAAAGTTATTACCTAATAGGTGGGTGCTGAAGTGGAACGGACGGAGCTGAGGCATGGAGGCCTTATTACCGCTCATCAGCAATTATAAACAGGATAAAGTGTCTGGGACTTGCGCTGATGCAGCGAGGGCTAATAGAGGCTGGGAATGACACTGGGCCATGATAGGATGATGTATGCTGATGCGTTTTTACTGTCTCATCGTGCTGCTTGCTCCCAAGACAAGTTATGTTATCCGTTTTCCTGCTTGCTCATCTATTTGAAGAGACAGTCCCATTGCCTCTCCTGCTAGCAGGTGGGCTGGCATTTATTCCTCATACCTGTGTCTCCTTCTAAGGCAACCCCCTCATGAAGAGTCTTCAGAAGTATTTCATAATCATGGCGATTAAAGCCATAATCTTATTGTATCACCTGCTGTCATGGGTATAGATCACACCTTCAGAAGTGGTTGCTTACGTGGAATATAGGACCAGCTGAGGCACTGTAGTTAGTCTGCCAGCCCAGTACTTGATTCAAAGACCACTGTGACATTTCTGCAGTAGATTCTGTAGTGACATGCAAAAGAAGTGGTAAATATGCATCTTGCCCCTGAGAGCTGATCCCATAAACAGAACAAGTACAGAAACATAAATACTACTAATTTCAGCTATAGAGAGCAGGAAATGTAACTAATGTTTATTTTTAAAAGTGAACACAGGGAGGATAAATTATACAAATCATTATGAGCAAATATGCTAATGTGGTCTTTATTTTATTGTTGAGAGTATTACTGAAGTTCCCCATTTTCCCCCCTTTGCCCTCTACCCATCTGCCCTCCGCCCCCCCCCCCCCCCCCCCCAGGCCCTCTGTGTCCATGGGTTATGCATATATGCTTAAAAGTTCTTTGGTTCCTAAGAGTCAATAGGAATGATAAAGGGATACTGGAATGTGGAGGGAAAGTCTAAAAGTAGGACTGTGTTTTTTAGTGAACAGAAAACTGCAAATATGACTTGGCATCGCTTTTAAGTAGCAGAGAAGCAACTATACTTGGGAAAATTGAGATACGGCTCTCTTCAGCTTTGACCATTCAGCCTCACTAGATCCCAGCAATTAGACTTAGAGATAGGAGCACTCTAGCAGAGCCACAGAGGAGTGCTTTGAAAGGGTTTACCCGTCTGCTGCAGGAGTTTATGAGCATCCAGTAGTACAATCGTTTGTCACTTATGCCTCTAAATCAGCGGTTCTCAACCTGTGGGTCGCAACCCCTTTGGGGGTCGAACGACCCTTTCACAGGGGTCGCCTAAGACCATCAGAAAACACATATATAATTACATATTGTTTTTGTGATTAATCACTATGCTTTAATTATGTTCAATTTGTAACAATGAAATTGGGGGTCAGCACAACATGAGGAACTGTATTAAAGGCTCGCGGCATTAGGGAGGTTGAGAACCACTGCTCTAAATGAATACACCTCTTGTTTGTTTGTTTTTTTGTTAATCCTCACCTGAGGATATTTTTCCATTGATATTTAGGGAGAGTAGAAGAGAGAGGGAAAGACAGAGAAACATTGATGTGAGAGACACACATCAATTGGTTGCCTTCTGCATGAGCTCCAACCAGGGCCTGGGCCGGGGAGGAACCTGCAACCAAGGTACGTGCCCTTGACTGGAATTGAACCCGGCACCCTTTGGTCCGCAGGCCAAGGTTCTACTTATTGAACCAAACTGGTTAGGGCTGAATACACCTCTTTCTACAACACATTAAAAATTAACCTATCAGGAGACTTCCTGTTTTTTGAGAAATTGTAGTTTTTCCATGGAGTTCTTTGATACCTCAAATTATGCATTTGTGTACCTCATGTTAAAGAAGCCTGATATATGATAATATTATAAACCAGATAAACTAAGAATTAATGTTATAGGAGAGTCCTTTAGTCTATAAAATGTTTTGCTACCTGGTGAAGGTGGATAGGTTTTTACTTTTGCACATAAAGTAATATTTGACTTGCCAGATAACCAATTCCTGCTTATCCCATTTATTCACAGTGTTTTCTGTGAGTAGTGGCCAGTAAAATAGAGAAGAGATAAATGTAAGCAAAATGTTTTAAAATAATAATAGGATTTAATGACTGATTAGAGTTGGCTAAAGAAAGAGTATAAAGTTCTAAACATGGGGAACTGAGAGAAGAAAGATGAGATTGATGGCAGGAAAAAGATTGCGAAGGAGAACTAGTTGAAACTATTTTCGGTTTCTGATAACCTAAATTTTAGGTCATTTTAGATTGTCCTGTAGAAAAGTATAAATATAGGCCTAGTTTGGAAATTATTAGTCTAGAAACAGATTAAAGGTGTGCAAGTGGGTAAGGGAAATGAATACAGAAGAACAAGGGGCTAAGGACTGCATTTAGGGGGCTGGGAAAGAGAAAAAGATGCCAGTAAGTGAAGGAAGCTAAAGAAAGGACAAAACTTTATACAGTATTTTGAAAGATGCATGAGAAGAGGGGCCAGGAAACATGAAGACTAAGGGGAGCTGTTGTCTGTAGCTAGCAGAAGATCACTGAAACCCTGAAAGAAGTTCGTGTAATGTGGTGGATTAAAAGCTTGATGGGAGGCCATTATGAGGCACTTCATAACAAGGAGAGAAAGGCAGCAGATAGAAATCATTCAGTTTAAAGAGTTAGGTGAGCCATTAAAAACCAATAAGTAATGGTGGTTGGAGGGACAAACAGGGTCAGGTATGGAGGTGGTTAGACAGGGAAATATTTTGCCCTTGTCAAAATGCAAAGGAAAGATACACGAAGAGAAAGAAATAGAAATATTAGGAGAAATAGAACTGATACAAAAGCAAGATTCTTTAGAGGCAGAAATATAGAAGGATTACTTCCTTCCAAGAGTATATGGAAAGAGATACAGATATAGATAAATACATTTTCTCTTTTCATGTGTAGATGGTTAGCTGGACAAGATGAACCAAGGAGTTCATCTTAGAAGGTCATCATTTTCTGAATAAATAGATAATACCATCAGCTGTAAAGTAGCAGCAGAGAACAGGTTATAAGAAGAGAATTATTGTGGACTAAAGGAGGAAAAATAGGATTTCCAAGTAATAGTTAATCCAAATTGTCATTAAATACTAGTTTAAATTTACAGTGGGCCAAAGTAAGACTTTCTCTGGAAAGAGCAAAGAGAGAACAAGTGGCACTCATTTCTTTCTTTTTCTATTATGTTTCCATTTTCAAAAGTAACACGTGGTAGCACATCATAACACAGAATAGTTTATAAGAGAAAATGGTAGTCTAGAGACAGTCCACTCCATAAAACCGACCAGCATTTCTCTCCTGACAGTTTCTGTTGTAGTATTTTCATCCTGTAGGTTACCTTTATATCTGTGGAAGGAAAAAAAATACTGTGTCACCCCAGAATTTCCTTTCACCATTGTTTTATTCCTCATTTTTGGAAATACAACCCCCAAACAAGTTCCTAGGAGGAGTTTTGGGGTTCTTGCATTTCTGAAAATGTCTTTTCTACTCCTAGTATGGTGGAAAGTTTGACTAAGTATAGAATTCTTGGATGAAAATGATTGTTCCTTCCCTTCTCTGCTACTGAGAAGTCAATGCCACTGATTTTCTTTTTTTTAAGTGATATATCTGAGATTTTTTTCACCTCTAAAACTCTTAGTATTGTGTTTTTATTCTTGGTGTTACAAAATTTGTAGTGACGCATCCAGTGGTTATCCCCTCCCCCCCACCTTCAAGATGTTGGATGCTTGCTGGGCCCCTAAAATTTGAAGACTAATGTCCTCCTTCAGCTGTAGACTGTCTTTGATATTCCCCCAACTTAACATTCTCTTCTCTGTTGGGTTTCATAATGTAGATCTTGGGCCTGCTAGATTGGTGATTTTTCTTTTCTTTCTCATATTTTCCATCTCCTCTTGTTTACTTTATCTTCCAACACTTCTTTTAACCATTATACTTTCATTGAGCTTGCTCTTGTTCCCTGAAAGTTTCTTCTTCATAGTAACCTATTCTTGTTTATAATAATAATAATAATAATAATAATAATTAATAATATAGTAATATATTCTGAGTATGTTAGTGATTAGACTTGTGCTCTTCTGCAGTTGTTATCTGTGATTATCTTGAGACCAGTTTTCATATTTGTCTTAGTCTTATCCTTCATGTTTCTGTTCTCAGTTGCCTGGTGAAGCTTGGTTTTCTGTTGACTTCTAAGGGGAAAAAATGCCTAAATGGATAGTTTCTCCAATGTCTCTTTCTTGCATTGGAATTTTTACTGTGGGCTCTGTGTATGATGGAGTAGGAAGGCAGTGTTAACTGACAGAATTTATTGTGAGAAAGTTGAGATCGTGCTGTCAAGGCTCTCAAATGCAGAAGGAGGACTTGACTATGAGGAGCCATAAAAACAGCTTTGCCTAGATGTGTCATTCACCTTGTTGAGAGAAGAGCTATCCAGATTTTTGCCAAGTAAATGTGGGCTGCTACCAAGGATGGGAGGTGCAGACTAGTACAATTATTCTGCAAATACACTTTCAGTGGATCCCCCTGGTTTCTACCCTGCTTCTCATTCAGCTTCTCTTAAGACTTGCTTTGCATGTAGTGGCTGCCACCTCTGCAGTCACCAAGTTTCAGTCTCAACATGGCTAACAACATCTAGATATTTGTTTAAAATCTGTTTTTTATTATATTAAATGCACACAATTTATTACAGTGGGTTAATTGTTCATGTTGTTTTTTAAATGTTATTTCAGTTGGATTTGGGGAGGTTGAAGGGTCAGAGGAAAATGTATTTAGTCCTCTTTATCTAAAAGTTACCTGGGACAAAGTCAGGATTATACTTTCTGATTTATCCATTGGTGGGAGACAAGAGGGAAGGGTAGCTTCAATAGAATGTGTGGTTCTTAGGAAACCTACTAAATGAGAATGTACACAAGTTAAAGCCTCTAATCCTGAAGGGAAAGAAGTATATAGAGTTGGTGGTTGAGAATGTGGGCTCTGGAGGCAGCTTATGTGGGTTCACATTCCAGTGATCCATTTTACCAACCATATAACTGGAAGAATTGTTGAATTTCTCTATGAGTCTTATTTTTCTCTTTTGTAAAATAATAGACCCAATCATAGAGGGAAATGAAACAATGTGTTTAAAGCACCTAACATGATCCCTGGTAAGTCCTCAATAGGTAGATGTGGACAGAAGGTACCAGGTGATCTGACTGAAAGGAGAGTGAAGAGAAATTTGAGGAAATGTAGAGGAAAGTGTGAAAGAACTCACAGAACTCAGATAGTGCACTGGTGGGGTCCCTCAGCCTGGCCTGTGCACTCTCGCAATCCGGGACCCCTTGGAGGATGTTGGACTGCTGGTTTCGGCCTGCAGGGATTGGGCCAAAACCAGCAGTCCTACATCCCCTTAAGGATGTAGTAGTGTGCCAAGCGGCAGGTGGCTGGGGAGGAGCTCACACCACTCTATTCATCCCAGCCCCGCTGCGCCTGCCACCACTCGGTAAGCTTGCTGAGTGGCGCTCCCGCTGTGGGAGTGCACTGATCATCAGGGGGCAACTCCTGTGTTGAGCATCTGCCCCCTGGTCATAGTAACTGGTAGTTCGGTCCTTCTGTCGCTTAGACATACATACATATATGTATGTATGTATACACACACACACACACACACACACACACACACATATATATTAGAAGCCCATTGCACAAAGATTCACACAATAGGCCTTCCTTCCCCTGGCTGCCGGCACCAGTTTTCCTCCGGCACCTGGGACCCAGGCCTTTGGTCCGACCGCAGCAGCGAAGCCAAGCTTCTTCAGTCTTCAGTTTTCAGTCTTCAGTCTTCACTCAGGCTGGAGCCTTCACTCTTCGCTCCGCGCCTGTGTATGCAAATTAACCGTCATCTTTGTTGGGTTAATTTGCATAGTCACTCTGATTGGCTGGTGGGCGTAGTGGAGTGACACCAATTTGCATGTTTCTCTTTTATTAGTGTAGATATGTGCATATATGTATATATATATATATATATATATATATATGTACATATACATATACATATACATATACATATACATATACATACATACACACTAGTGGCCCGGTGCACGAAATTCATGCATTGGGGGGGGGGTGTTCCTCAGCCCGGCCTGCACCCTCTCCAATCTGGGACCCCTTGGGGGATGTCTGACTGCCCTATCACAATCTGGGACCACTGGCTCCTAACCACTCGCCTGCCTGATTGCCCCTAACCGCTTTTGCCTGCCAGCCTGATCGCCTCCTAACTGCTTCCCTGCCGGCCTGATTGCCCCCAACTGCCCTCCCCTGCCATGACCCGCCTCCTCCACCAGGCCCCGCCTCCACTGTGCGCATGGCCATCTTGTGGTGACGTCACGCTCGAGGGCCAGCTTGGCTTTTATTAGTATAGATAAGAAATTGGGAATGAGGACCAGAAGCCAAGCAAATTGTAAAGTGCAGACATGGAAGGGAAGTGGAGGTCAGTGAAATGTCAGGGAGGAGGAGGGGAGAGCAGTCAGTAGCCCTTGTTTGAACATATGAAGGCTGTGAATAACAGGAAGCCCAGAAAACCTTTACGAAAATTGGGCATCAGGACTGCAAAGATCAAACTTTTTTAAAAAATAAATAAATATGTTTTTATCGATTTCAGAGAAGGAGGGAGAGGGAGAGAGGGATAGAAACATCAATGGTGAAAGAATCATTGATTGGCTGCCTATTGCACACCCCCTATTAGGGATGGAGCCTGCAATCCAGGAACCGAACCATGACCTCATGGGTAGATGCTCAACAACTGAGCCACACCAGCCAGGTGATCAAAGTTCTTTTTTATTCTTTTTGTTTTGTTTTATGTCTAGGCCTTGTTTTAAAAGTAAAATTTTACTCTATGTATTGGTGGAAAATAATTCTTACAGAGATTTCACAAGCTTGCCTTCTGAAAAAAACAACAACTCTTATTTCCTGAGCTCTTCTCTACACTTTTATTCTTATAAATGAGAACTCCTTTTTTGGGCAAATCACAATTCAGGAGCCACAGAGGGCTGATAGTTTTCTTGTGGGTAAAATTTTGATAAAAGGACTGGCTGGTGCATCCAAACCAACAACATGATAGAACCTTAGCCAATAAATTCACTTCTTTATAATTAAAAATCAGACAGTTTAACCTTGGAAGTATTTTTGTCATGGGGGATTTCATATTGTGATTAGTTATCTTAACAGCCAAGTGCTTCTATGGGCTCAGTTAACCAGCCTCCCACTACATATGTATAATTATTTTTAGTACACACACACACACACACACACACACACACACACTGCTATAAAAGCTTATTTGGCCTTATGCTCCCTGCCATTTTGAATCCTCTGTTTCATTACCAGTATCCACCCACAGAGTTTTGGAAAGCCATTCCCAAATAGCAGAACCACAACTCAGAATTTTAAATAAACCACGTCTCTATTGGTTCAAGGGACAGGGGAATTAGTTATAGGCTATGCATTTTCCACATCCATCCATCCTTTCAAAACTTATTAAAAACATATACATATGTAAGCAAGAAAATAGGGCACTTAGATTGTGTTAATCTTTCTGTTACTTTAGCAAGGGATAAAGAAAGTGAATACAGTAGACAGTCTTTAAGATTTTTACCAAGAATGTGGACCAATGTATACTTGAAAAAATACACTGGATGCTGCTGCTTTTTTTCTAGAGAATGTTGAACAACCTCAGAGATGTTACTACATTAGATCTTGAAATATATGTCCAAATATGCAAGATAGCTTTTAAAAGAAATTTGGGCTTGGGGAGGGAATTTAGGTAGTACTGATTTGAACGGGAGGTGTTAGCTCCAGCAGAGTCTCTTTTCCTGCTTTGACATTAACTGATAGTTCCTGTAACTGACAGGGATTTAGATCCACTTTTTCTTTGGTGTCCTGTTGATAAATACATTTCTAGAAGATTAAAATCACATCCTAAGGTCTTGATCGTCATCCTTCCTGGAATAGCAGTTGTAGTAATTGTTGCAAATGAGTCCTTATTGGGACTGGAGGAATATAGACTAAGAGAGTGACATGTAAAAGTCTGGTTAGTCATTAAAGTGTACTTACAGATAAGTGTTGACTTCACTGCAAACCTGGAGAAGCATGGGCTTTGGCCTTTTTGTTGATTCCTGCTACAACCATTTTGTCATGCACTTTCCCATCAGATCTAAGCAGTGTCGACATTTCTCGGCAAGAATTCAGCAAGCACTTAGCCAACCATCTCTAAGTATAGTTACTCTGGAATATAGTTGTTGGGTTTTATAAAGACATAATTTCAGAAAGATTACATAGAATTCTCAGGCACACACACACCCACCACCGGAGTCCCCAAATGTTATCATTTTACCACGTCAAAGATTGGCTTTTTCTTTTCTCCCCTGTGCAAGCATGTGTGTATTATATCCATATCCCTAACCATTTCAGTAAGTTGCTTTTGTTATACTAAAAACTTCAACATGTAATTCTTAAAATCAAGGTATTATCTTAATAGCCATAGTAATTCTTTCAGTGAGGGTTGTTGAGCAAAGTCAGTGGAATTGAGGTTAAAATGCTAGGCACTTGCTTCTTTTGTGTTTCAAATATGGACTAAAAACAATTTTCATAATAATTTTATGCAGACTTCCTTGCCTCTGATTTTCCAGCAGCTTGTTTTACAAATGAATGTTATTTCTCTTTACTTCATAAGCCATTTTCTCAAGGCAGCTTTCTTTAACCCACACACTTGGTAGTATCTGCATCAGCACTGATGCAACCCTACTGAGTAGTGAAACCTATAAACTAATGGAGGAGGGCTAGGGTCAGGGCTTTCTTTAGGCACCCTTTGTCATCATATGTTAAGTTCTAACTTTAGGTTCATTTACCCTCACATCAGAAAGAGTTAAAATGAGGTACAGAAGTACTTATAAGTTTAAGGATTTAGCCTGGGAGTAATGAGCCAAAAGAGTAGACCTTGGATGGCAAAAAAACTAGTAAGTAGAGAGAACTGAATTAAGCTATGCTAAATTAGAAACCAAAATAGTTTAAAAACAAATCAGCTATTTAATTTTAGCATCTGCAGTACTTAGGTATGCATTCAAGCTGATTTTTTTAAAATAGCAAAATAAAAACATTCAAACATTTTCCCTTTACATTAAACCTGGAATACAGCCTACTGATGACAATCTCTCGTGGAAGGAGTACCATCATTAGGAACTTCTTCCAACCAACTCAGCCTCCAGCCATGGCTATATATATGTGTGTGTGTGTGTGTGTGTGTGTGTGTGTGTGTGTGTTTAACAAAAAATGAGAAAATTTGAATTAGTGTCTCATCTTGTTTACTCATTTCCCTTACCCTACCCCCATACTTAGTGTTTTTTGGGGTTTTTTTGTTAATTCTCACTCGAAGTTATTTTTCCATTGAGTTTTAGAGAGAGTAGAAGAGAGAAGGAGAGACAGAGAGAGAGAGAGAGAAACATCAATATGAGAGAGACACAACGATTGGTTGCCTCCTGCACTCACCCCGACCAGGGCCAGGAATGGAGCCTGCAACTGAGGTACGTGCGCTTGACTGGAATTGAACCCAGGACCCTTCAGTCTGCAGACTAACACTCTATCCACTGAGCCAAATCATCTCGGGTATGTTTTTTCATAAAAGACACCTATTTTCAGTTTTCCTGGCCAAAAACCCAAGGCTATATCAGGTTAACCCTGGGCAAGTCATGCGTGCTTTGGAGACCAAGATATGGAGGGTACAACATTATTTGAAGACTTTTGGCCTATCCCTTCCCTCCAAGGCTTCTTCAAATAATAAGTCAACAGTAGGAAAAAGTGTCTATAGTCTATGTCTACATACTGCCCAGGTGCTTAAAACAGTTGTGTAATTTTATAAGGAATAATTGGAAAATCTCTAGGCTTCATGTAACTACAGAGTTAGTATAAGTCTTACTCCATATTTTTAGTCAACTTCTAAATGAGCATTCTAAGAAACTATATGAAAACAGTATTGCTTGTCTTACAGTTGTATTATAATAAATACGGGTATGTAGATACTTCATAGATCTCTCAAATTATCCTCTTTTTGTATAAATGAAAATAAATCATGGCTGATCTTAGTTTTCTGGAAATATGGGCAAAAATAGTAAAACAGAAACTCAAGACCAGTCTTAGCACTGTAAGGGTCTTAGAACCCTCATGGTCAGAAAACAAATTAGGGAATTTGGGCATGTGGCCTTTGAGAAGTATATCCTCTTAGGTTTCTTAATCTTGCTTCTCTCCCTATCTCAGTGTGCGGCCTTATTCTGTACTCTACTGATGCTATAAATGTAATTTTTTTAAAGCAATGTATTATAATGTTGTTGAACCCTAAAGTACCCAAGCGGGTTATAAAAAGGAAAGATTATCTGTGGAGGATAATTTGTCAGTTACATTGAGTAACTGAAAAATCTATGAGGGAAGTAATATAGTGTAGTTGGACAGGCAGGAGAAGCTAAAACAGGGAAGTGGTACCAGGCCAGTACCAGCTACAAAGGATGACTACTCATTGCTAGTCTGGCAGGCCTGCTGACTGGCACTCCTATGTAGAATTTCGCTCCTGGTGATACCCTTTAAGTAAATAGTACAGCAGGAATGACACTTATCAAACAGAGATGGTAGCTGCAGTTTTTCAGATGAAGGTAGGAGTGGTTTATGGGTCATCTGTGACTTTTTAAAGAGACCTGATTTATGAGCTATAGGAAGCTATTAGGGTGGTTGAGAAGAGAAGGCTTTGACTTCTGCCTATGGGGCCTATGTAAAAGTGAGGAGGTGTGTTTTACCTTTTCTGACCATTAAAATAAAATTTCAAGTGAAAAATAACTGGCTTTCCTTTTCCTAGTGAGAAAAAAATTTTTTTTTATCCTACAGATAATCACTAAAGAAACTTTTGAGGGCAGATTTTTAAAAAATAATGTGAGAGGGGGGAAAGAGCTGATTTTATATAAATTGAACTAGAGGCCCAGGGCACAAAATTCGTGCAGGGGGGGGGGGTCCCTCAGCCCAGCCTGCACCCTCTCCAATCCAGGACCCCTTGGGGGATGTCAGACTGCCTCTTGCAATCTGGGACTTCTGGCTCCTAACAGCTTGCCTGCCTGCCTGATTGCCCCTAACCCCTCTGTCTGTCTGCCTGATCGCCCCTAACCCCCTCTGCCTGCCTGCTTGATCACCCCTCACTGCTCCCTTACCGGCCTGATCACCCCTAACTGTTCCCCTGCTGGCCTGATTGCCCCTAACCGCCTCTGCCTCGCCCCGTACCCGGGACCCAGGATTCCCTCCTCTGGCCGGTTGCAGGCACCCAGGACCCGGGCCAGCTTCACCCAGGCCGGCCATAGCCTCAGGGGACTATGGCGGGTGGCTTCGCCTGGGCCACAGCTACAGGTGCTGGCGCCTGGGACCGCAGGCTGGGCGGCTTGTCCCTCTCCTGGGCCACAGGCACAAACGCTGGCATCCGGAACCATGGGGCGTGCGGATTGCCCCTCTTCTGGGCCGCAGGCGCAGCCACTGGTGCCCAGGACTGTGGGGTGTATGGCTTGTCCCTCTCCCAGGCCACAGCCTGGCTGGTCCCCATTCCTCTCTCCCCAATGTTGAGTGTCTGAGCTGTTACAGTGTTACGGCATGAGGACATGATGACTATTTGCATATTAGATCTTTATTATATAGGATACTGTGACTATAATCCACAGAAATCCAGAGAGTTATCAGGAATCATATTCTAAGAGCAGAGGACAAGTAGAGTTATTCAGCCATTCAACAGAGATGTATCTTAGAGAAATTGCACCTGCCCTGACTGATTTGGCTCAGTGGATAGAGCGTTGGCCTTCGGACTGTAGGTTCCCGGGTTCGATTCCGGTCAAGGGAATGTACCTTGGTTGCGGGCACATCCCCAGTGGGAGGTGTGCAGGAGGCAGCTGATCGATTTTTCTCTCTCATCGATGTTTCTAACTCTGTCCCTCTCCCTTCCTCTCTGTAAAAAAAAAATCAGTAAAATATATATTTTTTTAAAAGAAATTGCACCAAAATATTTGGATAAGATTCTAAGTGGAACAAAAAGAGGGGCTTGTTTTTGTTCTCTGACTTGGCCCAGGATCTGCTCTACCACCCTCATCCTGGAGATAGCAGCATCTTTGTATGTAAGAAACTCATCTTCATGATAAAGTATGCTCATGGAAGAGCAGAAGTAGAAACTTGAGTAATAACAGTTGGAGACAGGATAGTATAGTGTTTAAGAGCAAGAATGCTAGACCAGGCTGCCTGGGTTCAAATCCCAGTTCTATTTACTAGCTATGTGATCAGCAATTCTCTTAACTTGTGCCTCAGTTTCCTCATCTTAAAATGCAGCTAATAGTAGTACCTACCTCATAGCTTTGTTATAAAAGCTAAATGAGTTAACATATGTAAAAGCATTTAGAAAGTGCTATTACCAGAAGTGCTTTGTGTTAGTGCTTATTATTACTGAATCTTAACTTAGGAATCTTTTGTCATAACTGCCTACAGTAACTAAAGTGCGGCTTGTCCAAATTGAGTTTGGACAAAAGGTTACATAGGATGATTCCATTTATGTGTCTGTGTTTATGTTCATATATATGACATTCTTGAAATGACAAAAATGGAAAAATGGATACATTAGTGTTTGCCAGGGGTTGCCAGGAAGCAAGGAGGGAGAGAGGGAAGTAGGCATGGCTGTAAAAGGGCAACGTGAGGGGTCTTTGTGGTGATGGAAATGTTCTATAGCTTGACTGTGTTAATACCAATATCCTGGTTGTGAGATTGTACTAGAGTTCTGCCAGATATAACCATTGGGGAAAACTGGGTGAAGGTTACATAGGACTTCTCTGTATCGATTCTTATAGCTATATATGAACCTATAATTATCTCAAAATAGTTTAATATAAAAAGCAAATGGGCTTAGGAAATTCCTGATAGAGGAAAAAAATGGCAGTTAAAGCCATGTATATGTCTGAGCAGGTTAGTAAACAAGATGAAAGGAAAACTGTGAGCTAGCTATTGACATTTTAGAGAGATATTTGTGAACCCCCAGAAAAAATTGGACCAGTTGGGGTCAAAGAAAGAGGAATGAGGAAAGATGAACAACAGCATATTTCTCTAAAAACTCTTCAAACTGGTGTTCTACAAATGCCTTTGCTTCCCAGATTGTGAAATGGTCTATTAGTTATGATTTTTGGTAAAGAGAAGTTAGAAGGTAGATGAGCAATAGCTTATATACAAATGGTATTCTCAAAAGCAGGCCTCAAAGAAAAGGATCACAAATGTGAGCTAAAAATCACCTGTCTACATATGTACAATAAAGTTCTTAAGTTCAAGAGGGTATCTTCTCTGACTTTTTCCTCTTCTGCTTCCTAATCACCACTCCTCTAATAGAATTTATCACTTCTTTATTTTGTGCTCATAGCATTCTGTTCATATATTAGTATGCTACTTACTATGCTGTAAGTTTATTTGTATACTAGAGGCCCAGTGCACAAAATTTTTGCACCCAGGGGGAGGGGTGTCCCTTAGCCCGGCCTGCGCCCTCTCGCAGTCCAGGAGTCCTTGGGGGATGTCCGACTGACGGCTTAAGCCCGCTCCCCTTTACATAGGCCCCACGTGCCCCTTATTGCTGCCACCACTGCTACACTCGCCAGCCGTGAGCCCGGCTTCTAGCTGAGCAGTGCTCCCCCTGTGGGAGCGCACTGACCACCAGGGGACAACTCCTGCGTTGAGTGTCTGCCCCCTGGTGGTCAGTGCATGTCATAGCGAAGGGTCATTCTGCTGTTCAGTTGATTTGCATATTAGCCTTTTATTATATAGGATATGTCTTTCCCTTTGTTTTTCTTTACTTTTAAAATATATTTTTATTGATTTCAGAGAGGAAGGGAAAGGAATAGAGAGAGAGAGAGAGAAAGAGAAACATCAGTGGTGAGGGAGAATCATTGATCGGCTGCCCCCTGCACACCACACACTGGGGATTGAGCCCACAACCTGGATATTTGCCCTGATAGGCCTAGTTGCCCCTCACTGCCCCCCCTGCCAGCCTGGTCGGCCCCCAACTGCCCCCCCCGCCGGCCTGGTCGCCCCTCACGGCTTCCCTGCTGGCCTGGTCACCCCACGCAGCCTGCTTGTTCAGTCGTTTGGTCGTCCCTCACTAACCCCCCTGCTGGCCTGGTCGTAGGCAGCCATCTTGTGAGGGCGTGAGGTTAATTTGCATATTATCTCTTTATTATATAGGATGATGCCATTAAAGTAAATAGGTAGATGAGGTGGAAAGAAAAGGAATCCAGGGTGTGGTACATTTCACAGGAAAACTAACCAGGACTATTCAAAAAGTCCATGTCATTTGAATGAAGGAAAGAAATAAAGTAAGGGACAGTTTGAGGGGCATATACTGTTCTATATTAAGAGAGACTTAGACATAAGATTCATGTAACACATGAAACTTGGTACGACATGCCTTTGAAAACAATGGAGATAATTTGGATGCAGACTGAATGACATTGGATCATTATTCTTAATTTTATTAGGTGTAATATTTTGGTTATGTAAGGAAATGCCCATATTATTAGATGTGTATGTATGAAGTATTTTGATGTTTGCAACTTATTTTCAGATGGTTCAGTGGGAAAAACATATAAATATGGAGGGGAGAGATAAAGTAATGTGACATTGTTAACAGTTGTTGAATCTGTACACAGGTATTTACTGTACTAGTAGAGGCCCAGTGCATGGATTCATGCATCGGTGGGGTCCCTCAGCCTGACCTACACCCTCTCACAATTCGGGACCCCTTGGGGGATGTCGGACTGCCGGTTTTGGCCTGATCTCGCAGGCTGGGCACTGCGCCGCTCCCGCTCATCCTGGCCCCACTGCACCTGCTGCTGCCGCGGAGATGGGAGTGGCTCACACCTCCACAGCTGCGTTTGCCAGCCATGAGCACTGCATCTGGCGCCCGTCGGTCAGCTGAGCGGCGCTCCCACTGTGGGAGCGAACTGACCACAGGGGGCAGCTCCTGCATTGAGCGTCTGCCCCCTGGTGGTCAGTGCACATCATAGCGGCCAGTTGTTCAGTCGCTTAGGCTTTTATATATATAGATTATTTGAATTTTTCTATATGTTTGAAATTGTTTTAAATAAGTTGAATGAAGGCTGAGTACTTTCCTCCTGAGGTTGGGAACAACACAAAGATGTCCTCTCAACACTCCTATTCAGTATCATACTAGAAAGCCAATCCAGTACAATAGGCAAGAAAAACAAAAAAGGCAGGCAGAGTAGAGAAAAAGAAACATTGAGGGGGAAAACCCTTCCTTTGTAACTGTTGGACTCCGGTGCCATGATTTTAAAGATTGTTTTATTTAATGGAGAGCTGTTCTCCCCACAGCACATTAGCTGCTTCTACTGGATCTTCTGATGACTTCATAATCACTTTTTTTCTGGTGTCAAGATGTGCCACCAGAATCAGCTTTCAGCTACTTTTATAGCAGGAATCAGAGGGGGAAGATGGACTGAGAGGAGGTGACAAATCTGATCCAAGTCTTTAAAACATGCTTTTGGGATATGTAGGTGCTCATCTCCTGGAGGGTACACGTCATGGCTCATAATTGTGCTGCTGTTCTCTAAACTCTCTTCCAACCAGAAATGTCCCTACAAAAGCAGCTTCTGCATTGTTGTCATGAGGACCAAAATCAGATGAGTAGATGGTGTAGTTACCCCCAGGAAGGTTTCTGATGCCTTATGTCTTTTGAGCATACTGAGGAGGACAGAGACCCCAAAAATTCAGGTGCACTCCCAAGATAGTCAGCTCTACTGGCATATAGATAGATAGAGATAGAGGTAGAGACAGATGTACCACAGGTCTCCCATTCTTGTGTTCCCAGCAGGGAAGAAGAGTCAGAGGTCTGCTTTCAGCCTTGAGGTTGTGATAGAGAAGGAGACCTTCCTCGGATATCTCCCTCGGATATTTCTGGCCTAGGAGGGAGCCAGAGAAAAGAACTTGGGGCTTTGGGGTGAAGATGGAAAGAGAAGACAGAGACTAATGTTAAGGATAGTACTGCCTGGCAGCTTCAGAACAACTGACCTTTGAAATAGTTATGATATAAGATAGCAATTTTCAATCGGTGTGCCGTGGCACACCAGTGTGCCACAAGAATTTTTAAAACATGCAATACCTGGTTATTTAGTCAGGGGCACTGACCTCTTTTCCCTTAGGTTGTCAAATTAAAAAATGATAAGAGCCAAAACAACAATAGCCATCCTGTGTGAATGATTCAAAATTATACCTATTTTTTTTTTGTCAGATTGTGAAAAATATTTTTTGATGTGCCGCAAAATTGTAGTAATTAGTTTGTATGTGCCAGGAGATTGAAAATTGCTAATTTGAGACATTGCATCCTAGGTGTATTTCATGCTAGGTTCATCACCATATCGTATATCAAGTGAAAATGAAGGCATTTTCCACAAAATTTTAATAACCAACCTCTTCCAAAGACTTGAACTTCTCTCTATGTTCATGTAATAGCGTTTGACAGGTATATTATTCCAAATTGTTTAAAGGCCATTAAAAAGATAAGAAAGGAGAGGGAAATCCCAGTTGAATCAAGTGGGGGAAAAGTTTTTAATGGATAATGAGGGAGTTTTCTCTCCTGAAGTCTTTCATGACACACAGTAAAATGCCACGAGAAGGTGAATCTAATCCCTGCATAAACTCTGAAAACAAAGCATGAAGAGAAACACAGAAAAAGAACCTATAAAACAGATTTTTTTAAAGGCTCTTCATTTTTTTCAGTGAGAGTGTGGTGCTTCTCATGGACAGAGGTTTTACTGCTTAAGCTCCTTTTAAATGGACAAAGGCGAGACAGCAGTGATGTGTGCGGGTTCATTAATTATTGCTCTTACTGATGTTTGCACAGGCTGTTGGGATCATAAATGTCAATCTGTCAGGAGACTGTGATAGGTTCTAAAAAAACTGATTGAGTACCTCAAAAGCTGTCATAGAGCCTGAGATTAAACAGATTCATCTTTCTTTCTTAGAAGTGAGGGAAGGTGTGGGTGAAGTGAATAGAAGGCTCCCTTCTCTTTGTTGCCATGGTGCTTCTCCCACTCTCCTAATCTCTGAGGATTGGCTGTGCCAAGGGCTGAGAGCTCACCTGAGTTGTCAGAAGGCCACAGTCGGTTAGCAGCCCCGGGTGTGCGGGCTGCCAGCTGCACAGTGACGGGAGATTAAGAGAGATGGGGATTCAACTCTGACAGGCCTGACACAATTTATTTGGAAATTTCTGGGAGAGAACATGAGTAATAAAGACAAGAAAAGTGACAGTAAGGGACAAATGTGAATATCTGTCAGAGACAAAACAGAATTTTAAAAGAAATAGCTCTGTTTGTTGTCTCCAGTCAAGCTTTCCAGTTAAACTGTTTCTGAATTAAAAGTCTTACCACTATTTTCAGCGATTTGGTAGTAAAGTACAATTAGAAGAATTGCTCTCTTCAGAAGATTAATGCGTTTTAAATAAAATCACTGTGCTTGTTTCTCTGTCACAAATTAAGCACTAGCTACCTTCAAATCTAGGGATCTGATAGGTAAAATACTTTTTCAAAGATTTTTCTTTCTAGGGTAATCACATTATAATTCTTGATCAGACTTTCCTTTGTCTAGAAGACCTGATATGATATTATTCTCATTCTGTTAAATTTAGGCAGAGGAAGAAAGGGTCTAGTAAGTACCAAGAACTATGAACCTGGCATGGGAGTGTGGCAGCTCTTGTGTGGGTATATACAGACTAGATTACGTTCTCAAGAAAAAGCATACTGGGGGGAAGTGTGCTTTGCTGGCCCTTTATGAAAGATCTTAATTAGAAATCACTCGTAATTCCTGGGGTGGGGACAGTTTCTAGCTTGCCACTACAGCTCCGCCTGCTGCTAATGAGCATGCTCCTTGCGAGGACTCGTTTTTTCTGACAGTTAAAGCTGCGTGTAAGAGTTATTTCTGTTCACTTTTCTCTCCATATTTAACCCTTGCTGCCCAGGTTCAGATTAAGCAAGTAGATGGTTAGGTGTTTTCTGTCGTTGTTGAGGAAATTAAAAGTGCTGCAGGGTAACAAATTATGTTTGTGAGCAAAAAGTAAAGAATCAAAGTTTGATTTATTCGAATATGGACTGTAGATGAGTATTCCTTTGTGTGACCATGTTTGGATCTTTTTTAATGGACATAAAATTTATAATTGAATAGTTGAATTATTTAGTTCATTATTATGTAATTAGAATCCTTGCCCTGGACATCTGTTTCTCTTATTTAGGCAACTCACCCCATGGCACATAGTTTCATTAAATAATTAGCAGAGGAGATGTAAATTTCTTATGCAGACATGATGATGATCCTGTAGACCGCTCTTTATTTCATTAACTTCTAATTGAAACAGCAGGTTGGCTTGTGAGAAAATGCCAAGGAATTGTTTGCTTCACCAAGAAGTGATGCATAACACAGTCACCTCCCTGGATGGCATCGAGTGGAGGATGGTGATGGTAAACCGTTTAGGGAGTTTATTCTCCCTCCCTCTTTGTGGTAAGGGCATTAGAGGGCACAGGATTCCTTTCCATTTAATAGACCCTGGACTGAGTGAAGAAGGTTAATTGGACATATTCCAGAGCGTAAAAGTTATGGATCTCTTAGGGACAGCTCCTTGATTCTAAAAAATAACATTCTGGTAAACAATGTGTGCCTCTTGGTTTAGAATCATGGGAGGACTGCTTTCCGTGGCTCAGATTTTCTGTATGCTGATGCGTTTGGTCTGAGACTTGTGCGCTGCTGGGACATTGACTCTCCGAGGGCTGACTAGCGCTGACAGTGCAGCCAGACGCTCTTGGCAGCATCAGAAACCTCCCTTAGGACCCATTATTTCAGGAATGTCCCGGGCCTTCTGCTACCAGAACAAATAACTCAGTAGTCTTTATCTATAATGTCAAGTGGATAAAAGAATATTTCAGCATGAGATCAAGCAGACTTAGTCCTTAGTTTTGTTATTGAATGCTCATTGGCCAGACAAGGTGGGGCATTAGAAGAAAAGAGATTAGGCTTGGACATGCCTCCTCATGTTGGGGGGCCCTATCAAGTGGGTGGTTTGGTGATGACCAATAATGATTATGTAAATATGAATTCTGTCTCCCAGTCTTAGGAATCATACATTTTAAAATATGTTCTTCATATATCATTCCCTGGCTTATTTAAGAAATGCCTATGGTAGCATTGCCACTGAAAGAAAATTGTCTTCTTGTAGCAAAGGTTTGCTTTAGAAATGGAGATGGTGCTATGCAGGTAGACAGCGAATTTGACAGTTTGGGACAGATTCATGTGAAAATTGGCTTTGTGAGTTCTGCATTTCTAGACACACTCGGTTTTATCAGATAGCAATGTGAATGACAGGCTTGTGGTCTGAGCACGCCTCTTTTATGTTAGAGGTGTACTGGCATTATGTCAGGGCCTTTTAAATTTTAACAATATTAATAAATGCCAAGCCAAGGATTCCACTGCCTCCCCTTCTCAGGTGGGCCCTTCTCTTCTCCACCCCGCCCACCGGGGTTGAGGGGTAATTTCTTATAAGGATGTTACAGATTTAGGACCTTGTCTCAGAACAAATACCATTTTTTTGTTATAGCTTTTACTCTAGAATTTTCTCTTTTTGTTGCCAAAAACGGGGGGCGGGGGGGGCAGTGGTGTCTAAATAGGATTATTAATACAAATAGCGCCATTGCTGATTTGTGAAAAAGGACCCCCAAAGAGCAGTGTGGCTCATGCAGGGTGAGTTCCTTTTGGCTGGCTGCTTTGTAATGATTTACATTTAGATTGTTGCTTGTTGCTCTTGTAGGGGAAAGGGAGGGGCCTGGTGTGTCTGTACCTGCCTCAGTCATCACACTGACTAGGTTTGGACAGCTTCTCTCAGCAGAGCTTGGAAATAGGCTGAACTTGCTTTCAATTGTTTTCATCAAAGGCCTTGTTTAGTTGGTTTGTATTTGGGGAAAATGTCATGTAGGACTGGAAGAACTAAATGAGATGAAAAATGAAGTTTACAATTGCTAAGAATAGTGCGTGCCTTCCACTTCCTTAAGTCAATGCACAGTGCCATGGGCTGGGGGGCTGTGAGTGAACTGTCACCATCCTCACTATCGGAACCAGTGACTGCTCTCTGATGAAGTGCAGCATCTTCTTCACACAGAGGGAGGCTGGGGAAAGGGATGCAGACAGCCTTCATTGAAATGCATCCAACCGTCTGCTGCTTCTCACTAGAGCCACTTGAAATAGAAAATCAGGACTGCCTAGGAGAAGATTCAGTCATTCAAGAAATATATATTGAGTTGTAGGCATGGAGGGCACATGAGTGAACAAAGCAGGTGAAACTTCCTGCCCTCCAGGAGTTTACATTCTCCTGGGAGATAATGTTAAAAGTGCTATGGGTGAATACAAGGGAAATGCTAGGGAAGGGGGGACAGAGTGGTCTAGATAGCATGATCAGGGAAAAAGACTTCATTGAACAGGGTGCTCACTTTGTAAGTTATATAAATGTCTAATCACTACACCTGAAACATAATATTGTATGTCAACTGTAATTTCAAAATACATTTAAAAAGAAAATGTGGCTTAAAAGAGGTTAGATCCCATATAGATCTGGGTGAAGAGTGTTCCAGACAAAGGGAGCAGAAAGTGCAAAGGCTCTGAGGTAAGAGACAATAAGGAGGCCAGTGTGGAGAGAGCAGAGGGAGAGAGCAGCAGGAAATGAGGTGAGAGAGATGAGAGGAGGGCACCTCAGGCAGGGACTTTTGAGGGCCTCACGTAAGAATCTGAACTTTTATTCTGAGAAGGGGAGCTGAGAAGGAAGGGGTTGTAGGCAAGGAAGTAATTCTAACTTGATTTTGAACTGGATCGCTTGGCTGTTGTGTGGAGAATATACTGTAAGGAGGTTAGCAGGGAGACCAGTTAAGCAGCTGTTTCGCTAGGCTGGGCGAGATGGTGATGAATTGGACCAGTGCTAGAGGTGGTGGAGGGGTGAAAAGTGGTAGGATCTGGATCTGTTTTAAGGAAGATCATCCAGGAGATTCCCTTCCAGAGGTGCTTTAGCACAAACCACTTCAGAGCCTTGGCAAGGGGTGCATCCTCAGTATGCAGTGGGGGCACTTCAGGAGCACAGAGCCCCCAAGTGCTGCCCTTTTTTGGAAGGCAAGAGTTATTTACAGCCTGTCTATAACATGAACTTTATTGCATTTTAGTTACTTTTTAAAGTCATGGGAAATACAAGTTCATTACACCTCCCTCCACCTGTCAATTTGGCACCAACCCTAGGGTGTGTTGTGGTACCACATGTTGCTTCTGTACCACTCCACAGTGGAGGCCCTGGGGCAGCTCTTTGATAAATAGGCAGGGATACACTCCTTAACTCTAAATACAGTTGAAATAATTCCCAATATTAGAAACTGATTCTTGTCTGTTTAGGAGTAGAAACATGAGTATTTTTGCTAGAAAAGATTATAGATACCCCATCAAACACTGGCTTTAAGTATGGAGTTATGCTAAACATGGCAATACAAAGAAGTACTAGACATAGTCCCTTCTCTAAAGAATTACCAGTTTGAATGGTCTCATAGAGACAACCATTATTAAAAACAACAGATTTTTGTGGAGCCACCCCCATTCTCCTCTCTTGGTTCAGATCTAGCTCATTAGAAGTCAGCCCTGAAGGTTCATGCTTGTCACACTTTGTGGAGTAGAAACCAGGCCAGTCAGAGCTGGCTGTTGCTTACACAGGTCCAATTCCTGGAAAAGGGCAGTAGCCTGGTCAGAAGAATGCCTGGCGCACATTAATCAGCTGTGCTTGCCAGGCCAAGCACTAACCCTGACCCCTAAATGTGTTGTTTTGATCAGATTCACAGTCTGAGAATGAGGCTTCGCCAGTGAAACGGCCACGACTACTGGAGAACACTGAACGATCCGAGGAAACCAGCCGATCTAAACAGAAGAGTCGACGTCGGTGCTACCAGTGCCAAACCAAACTGGAGCTGGTGCAGCAGGAATTGGGATCGTGCCGCTGTGGTAAGCATCTCCCCCAGGGACATGATGGAGACGGTGTCTCTGGCATAGCTTTGGAAATTATTCTAAGAGGCTGAACTCCTTTGTTCTTCTTCTGGAAACCTCCCTGAGAGCAGTAGGTTTAGAGTTTGAGAAATCAGGAGTAGAGGATTTTTAGTTCTAAGCACATACAAAGAAGCAAAAACACTCCCCATTATTTTGTCACATGTCTTTAGAGTTGCATTGTCATTGCTTACTGCTTTAACGTCTTCCATTGATTACTCTGGTTCCTTCTCATTGATGACTTATTTAGAAGTTAACCAAACCAGCCAAATTCTGGGATATGTACTATAAAATTCAGATAGTAAATTAATTCTGAATGAGCCTTTTACTATGTATAATAAATGCAAGATTTCTTCTCCCATATCCTTTTTAAATTAGTTTGATTAGAAAATTATTTTCTTTGAACTGTAATTCATTGTCACTTAACCCCTTGAATAACTTTAAGGTAGCCTCTTCTTCTGTATTATCTATCCAGTGTAATACCAACTCTTAGAATTGCTGCCCAGAGATGTATTTTTAAAAACTTTATGTGTACCCACATAGAACAAAACTTAGACCAATCACTCCTCTCCCTTCAACCACACGTAATTGTATAGCTGCAGCATTTAGGCCGACTTAGAGTTTTTCTGTTCCTGTTCTTATTTCCTGATTTAAAGCTTAATATTACAAAACTGTTCTATGGGACAGAGCTGTCACCAGGCCAACTTTGAGGCCTAGGTCTAGCCTCTGAGAATTCTATATCCTTGTCCTTAGGAATGAGCTTAAGAAGCTTCCTTTCACCCCTGGGATAGCCATAGATATTCTACAAGTACTGACGCTGGCAACCAGGACTAGATGGTTCTCTCAGCAGCTAGAAAGTTACAGGGACTCCAAGTCCTTTATCTTCTAAAGACGTAGCTATTGCTGCTCTTGTCCCTCAATCATCTGCTCCGTTGGAAATGAGAAGGAAACAAGGGAGTACTAGCTTCTCATGGAAACTAATTTGGAACTCCTGTTTCTGTCTGTCTGTTGCACACTTTTGTGTGTGTGTGGTGGGGTGGGGGGGAGTAACAAGATCAGAAGCATATATTCAACTGCAGAAATGGGACATTTGATGGCAGCATGGGGAGTCTAGGTGTCAATGGACAAGTTTTTATTTCTAGATTGGCATTTAGTTTTCTCCTAAATGCTTGTTTGAAAGTATAAAGAGGAGGGTTGGGTAAGAGTTGGGGGCAGAGGCTGTCAGCAGAGCTTTCACACTTCAGTTGTGTTCATGCATGTGGCATGGCCCAGGTGAGCCCAGAATTTTACTGATGGACTGCTCCTGGGTCAGCCCTCCCAGGTAATTTTAAATTCTTGATGAGGTAAGGAGGGAATACCATGGTAGCTAAGGAAACTCTGGGGCCTGATGGCTAACCACCTTTGCCCACATTGCAGAGTTCGATCTTTTGTCATGCCCTTTTTGCTTTGGTCTTCATGTGAACTATGGGGGGAGGGGGGTTTCAGCAGTTCAGTCCATTACCAGAGTTGCGAAATCTACTTGACCATTTTTGCCTGTTGCTTCTGTAACACAGACCTTTGGTTGTTCCTAAATTAGAATCATGAGATTTTCCTGTACCTTAATGTTCATTTTTCCTTCTGGAAAGTAACTGAATCCTGGGTACTAAAAAGGATTTGCTTTAGTGGATCAAGCAGTTGGTCCTTGCATGTTCCATCTTGCCTCTGTCATAATACCTCCTCTCCTTGTCAGGCCAGCAGTAAGAGTTCCCAGGTTAGTGCTGAGAAATCCAGAGGTGTTATAACCAAGTCTCCCAGCTTACCCTTCAGCTTGGATGCAAACCACCTATTTTCCTAAGGTCTTCTGCACCGCTAAAAAAAAAAAAATCTAGAAATATATCACATGCTTCTAAGTGAAGCCAACTTAATTGTCTCTGGTAAGCGTGGATTATTCTGTTGTGCTCTTCACCTCTTTGGATAGGAGGCTGATTTCTGAGTGCCTATTCGGTTTGCAAAAGACATGCATTCTTTTTAAAGGATATAATACCTAGTCCCTTGGCTTATGCCCAATTCTGAGGACCTGCTTATGGAGAGATTTGATTTTTCTGGTGGGGAAGAAAGTTCTGAGCTTTCTGCAGTCCCTCCGGATGTAGCCTTCCCAGAGAGAGCCAGGAATTCCATTTGGCCCACTGAGAGCATTACACTTCTGTGCCCAGAAAAATGACTGAGGCCACTGCCACATTTCAAAAGATGAAGGACAGCAGTGGGAACATACACCTCTGGGACTGTCTTTGACAAATAGCTGTTGTGTTCCTCCTGCCTGTCTGCTTGGATCTCTCCAGGAAAGGGTGAGTTGTATAGTTATTTCCTTGAGGATGCATGGAGTGTTAGAGAGACATTTAACTGCCCTGAAAGGTTTTATGGGGGTAGGGGGGCAGTAATTTACTACTGAAAGTGACGACTCAGGAAGGTAGTTTGAACTCAAACAGCACACTTCTCCACTGCAGAAAATGTTTTTATATATATTCACAATCTTTTTTTCCATTCCCCTTCAACTCTGTATAGGTTATTAACTGCTGACAAGAAATTCACATCTCATAAATAATGCTTAAGAGCCATTGCTATATAAATTGAATGTGTTATGAATTGTGATGGGCCTTTTTGTAGCATTCGATGCCTAGAGCAGGAAGAACAGAGGATGTCATTTTCATTAATTTCTAATGAGGTGCCAATTAAAGACAGGGAAGACGCTCCAAAGGGAAGAGTGGCCAAGCTCCCCTGAATCCTCTGCCCTGGGGCTGTCATCCAAACACTGCCAGCAAGCCTTCTCTAAAAATTCCATTAAATTACAGTCTCATGGAGCGCACACACAGACACATTCAGCTTCCCTTTGATCTTCAAAAGAGCAATTTGTAAGATGAGTTCGGAGCCTTCTCACATAGGGAACAGCTAGAGGTGGTAGGAATTGTTAATTGCCAAGGCACTCCATGGGCTTTCAATAAATAGATGAATTTTGAAGATGAATCCTCCTCTGCCTCTCTGTGACTAGATAACCTTTAAGTCAACAATACCAAAGCAACATCCTTTTCTGTAAAATCTTTCAGGATGCCAATTAGAAAAGGCATGTGGTGAGGCTGGGACTGTATCCTCCATCCTAGAGTAACTTCAACAGTTTAACTTCTCAAGATAGGAAACAGTTGCATAAAAATGGATTTATTTGTTTCATTTTCTATTCAGTAGGTAAATTGATCAGCTCATTGTCTTTATAGGAGTCTTGTCTTTCCAGATGCTACCTAGAGGGTGTTCTTCTGAAACCTGGCCATCCTCATCAAATCTGGGCCCATCTCCGCCACATGAATGCTGTGTTTTCTAAGCAGATCTTTCATGATACACACAGCATGGCTTTTTAATGGCTGTGCATTGCTTCCCAGAACCACAGAATTAATTTTTAAATACTAGTCCACTAGCTTACATAAGTTATTGCATGTTTTTAATGGATAGTGACTTAACAAACTGTAAGCTGATAAGATCCCTTTTGGGACAGCAGTGCTTTTACTAACCTGAGTAATCTGACTTTCTTTATTGCTTTTCAAATAAATTTTTTATTTACTTTAGAAAGTCAGAGTGATGCTTTAGCTGGGACCTTTAGAGTACTCATCTCCAAGTGCCCCAGTTCTCATTTCTGCCTTATCATTCACTGTCAGACTAAATTGAGCAAGCATTTATTGAGGTATGAGAATGCACAAAGCAATTTGCTAGGTTTTGTGGAACTATAGGAGCTGGATATACAGAATGTAGAAGCTCATAGTCTGGGTCAGTGGCTTCAAATTTTAGTGGGCATCAGAATCACTTGGAAGGTGTGGTAAAACAGAGTTGCTGGGCCCCACCCCCAGGGGTGCTAGTTCAGTAGGCCTGTGAATGTTTAACAAGTTCCCAGGAAGGACCATGTTTTGAGAACTGCTGTTCTAGGCACTTCTCAATCCTGGGAAGCTCTTAAAAAATAGAATATCTGGGCTTTATTCTAAACAAATCAGAAAAGGTTTCCAGGTATTGTCTTTAACTTTTTTTCTCCCTTTAGTTCTGTTTGTAGTTGCTTTATATATTTTGGTGCTCCCTGATTGGGTGCATATATATTGAGAAGTGTTATGTCTTCTTGATGTTAGTCTGTCCTTTATTATTATTTTTTTCTTCTTTCTTGGTGCCGTGACTCAGATCTGAACTGAGGTTGCTGTGATCACTACCCTTTATTAGTATGAAACATCCTTGTCGTTTGTTACCCTTGTTATCTTGAAATCTATTTTGTCAGATGTAGGTATGACTATTCCTGCTTTTCTGGGAATGCCTTTTGCTTGGAGAATCATTTCCCATCCTTTCACTTTGAGTCTTTGCAGCTTAGATGTGTCTCTTGAAGCATATGGTTGTGGGTTTTGTGTTTTGTTTGTTTTGGGGTTTGTTTGGTCCTCACCTGCGGATATGTTTTTATTGATTTTCAGAGAGAGAGGAAAGGAGAGAATGAGAAAGCAATATTGATGTGGGAGAGAAACCTCAATTGGTTGCCTCCCACACATGCCTTGGCTGAAGATCGAACCTGCAACCTTGGTATGTGCCTTGACTGGGAATAGGACTTGCAAATTTTTGAGCCAATTGAGCCACCCAGCCAGGGTTGGTTAGGTTTTGTTTTTTGATCCAGCCTGCTATTCTGTGCCTTTTTATTGGTGAACTCAGTCCATTTACATTTAGGATAACTGTTAATGTATGAGGATTTCCTGTAGCCATTTTATCTTTTGTTTTCTGGTAGCTCTGTGTCTCCATTGGGTCTTTTTCTTTGTGTTTCTGTCTTTTGTTTTTGTTTGGTAGTATTCCATACTTTTTCCCTCTGTTTCCTGTTTTGTTGTTGTTAATCTTCACCAAAGGATATTTTTTCCATTGATTTTTAGAGAGAGTGGAAGTGAGGAAGGGGGAGAGAAAGAGAGAAACACATTGATTGTTTGCCTCCCACACGTGTCCCAACAGGGGCCGGGAATGGAACCTGCAACCCAGGCACATGCTCTTGACCAGGAATCGAACCCATGACCCTTTGGTGCACAGGCCAACACTCTAACCATTGAACCACACCACCTAGGGCCTGTTTCCTCTTTTTTTAAGTTAAGTGTCTCTGTTTTGGGTGTTTTGGGTGTGTGTTGTTACCATTAACTTTTTATTTGGAAATTGAAAGTGTTTTCCTGACCATTTGAGAATAAGTTTTGCCCTGTATTCCTATAATCACCAATGAATGTTTCCTGAGAATAGAGATATTGTTTTATATAACCACAGCACAGTTATCAACTTCAGTAAATCAATACTAATACAGTGCTTTTTATCAAATCTGTTGCCCATATTCCAGTTTTGTCAGTTGGTCCCATAATCTATACTAATAAAAGCCTAGGTGACCATCACACCCTCACATCATCACAAGATGGCCGCCTCCATGTCATCACAAGATGGCTGACAGGGGAGGGCAGTTGTGGACAATCAGGCCAGCAGGGGAGGGCAGTTGTGGGCGACTGGGCCAGCAGGGGAGGGCAGTTGGGGGCGACCGGGCCAGCAGGCAGAAGCAGTTAGGGGCAATCAGGCAGGTAGGTGAGCGGTTAGTAGCCAGCAGTCCTGGATTGTGAGTCAGACATTCCCCGAGAGGTCCCAGATTGGGGAGGGTGCAGGCTGGGCTGAGGGACACCTGCCCAGTGCACGAATGTCGGGCACCGGGCCTCTAGTGTCCTTTATAAAAGACATTTTGCCCCTCCAGTACAGATTCCATTCCATGATTAGATATTGCATTTAGTCATCATGTCTCTTTAGACTCTTTTAACCTGGAACATTTTCACAGCCTTTTGTTGTTGTTTTCTGAATGATATTGACATTTCTAACCCCTACCCACATAACCAGCCACACTTTTTTTTTAATAGAACATTTCTCATTTTGGATTTGTCCGGTGGTTCTTCATGATTAGATTCAGAGTACATATTCCCAGCAGTATACTACTAGTATGTAAGTGATATGTTCTTCTCAGGGTTTTACATTGGGAGGCACAGATGTCCATTAGCCTCTCATTGTTGATGTAATTGTGATTCACTCAACCATTCAAAGTTCAATTTCTTCATTGTATAGTTACTATTTTTAACCTTACAGCTAGTAAGCAATTCAAGGGAAATGCTTTGTTTTTTTAATGCATTGATTTAAAAAAAATTTTTTTAATTAAATTTATTGGGGTAACATTGCTTGATAAATTTATATAGATTTTAGGTGTATAATCCTATGATACATCATCTGTATATTTTGTGTATTTACCATTCAAAGTCAGATCTTCTGTCATCATATATTTCACCCCCTATGTTACCCCACCCCCCTCTTCCCTCTGGTAGCCACCATCTGTGTATATAAGTTTCTGTTTTGTTTGTTCATTTGTTGCTTTCAGTTTTACATCCTGCATATGACTGAAATAATATGGTTCTTGACTTTTCTGTCTGACCTCTTTCACTTAGCATGATATTCTTAAGATCCACTCATGTTGTCGAAAATGGCAACATCTTTCTTATGGCTTAGTAGTATTCCATTGCATATATGTGCCACGTCTTCTTTATCCAATCATATATCAAAGGACACTTCAGTTGTTTCCATGTCTTGACGAATGTGAATAATGCTGCAGTGAACATAGGGGTGCATATGTCTTTGCGAATAAATGTTTTCAAAAGAGGGATTGCTGGGTCATATCGTAATTCTAAATTTTTTGAGGAACTTACATACTGTTTTCCATAGTGCCTGTACCAGTTGACATTCCCACCATCAGTGAATGATGGTTCCTTTTTCTCTACAACTTCTCCAACACATTCTTGTCTTGTTGATAATAGCCATTCTAACAAGTGTGAGGTGGCATCTTGGGAGAAGTGTTCATTCAGGTCCTCTGTCCATTTTTAAAGTGAATTAATTGGTGTGTGTTTTTGGTGTTGAGTTGTATGAGTTCTTTATATATTTTGGATGTTAATCCCTTATTGGAGCTATTATTTGCAAACTAGGGGCCCAGTGCACAAATTTGTGCAACTTGAAAGGAACTGTGGACCGCGAGGCTACAGTGGGCACAGGGGTGAGTCTCGGCCCATCCTCTGCACCCCGCCTGGCCCCTCTTGCCACGGCCCCTGGCCCAGTCTGCTGGCAGCCCCGCTCCCACTGCCGCTCCCAGGCGCTGATGGCGCCGGCCCTGCTTGTACCTGCTGGCGGCATGGAGCAACTGGGGCCGGCGCCAGCAGCAGGTGTAAGCGGCAGCTGCTGCCCTGATCACCCCTCAGGAGCAGGGGGAGGTGGAGAAGCCCTCAGGGGCGATTGGGACTGGCAGCTGCTGCTTGCACCCACTGATGGCACCAAGCAATCAGGACTGGCAGCGGGTGCAAGCGGTGGCTCCAGCACTGGCAGCAGGTACGAGAGGGGCTTACGCCAGCAGTGGGTGTGAGAGGTGACTGCCGGCCCCATCGCCTCTCAGGAGCAGGGGGAAATGGAGAAGCCCTCAGGGGTGATCGGGGCTGGCGCTAGGCGCTGGCAGCAAGTGGGAGCAGTGGCTCCGGTGCTGGCAGCGGGTTTGAGCACCCGGTGGGACCGTGGTGTGTGGGAGCAAAGAATTTTCAGTAACCACCAGAGGCTTGCCCCGATGACAGCAACCAGCACCCCGCCTTGGTCTGGTGCCCCTGCTCACCTGCTCCACCATCCTGCCACAGCCATGCCCACCATGTTCTGCGCTCTGCCGCCTGCTACCGACGCCCACCACATTCTGCGTGCACCCCCTGGTGGTCAGCACACATCATAACAACCAGTTGTCCGGTTGTTCAGTTGTTTAACCGTTTGGTCTATTTGCATATTAGCTATATATATATATATAGCTATCTTCTCTCATTTGGTTGGTTGACTTTGTTGTTGATAGGGGAAAATACTTTATGATTTTGTAGAGAAAAAGGAACCCTCATTCACTGATGGTGGGAATGTCAACTGGTATAGACACTATACTATAAATGTCTCACTCTTCATCAAAAAAATGTCTCCAAGGTTTAGCATTCATTGATATTGTTGCCTGAACCAGTCTTTACTGTGATGGTTGCGCAATTATGATTTTCTAACTCTAGTCCTTCTTCTTCATTTACCATTTGGCACTCAGTGTTCTTCTGTAAGTGAGACCCCTCCTCCCCCTACCCCACTTATTTATCATTTACTGGTATGGACTCATAGGCTCTTATATTTTTTAGTGGTTTCTAATTCATTATTATACTTAATTATTTTGATGTTCAAATTAGCCCAGATTTGGCCAGTGGAAGTTCTTTTTTTTTTTTTTTTTTAATCCTCACCTGAGCCCTAGCTGGTTTGGCTCAGTGGATAGAGCGTTGGCCCACGCACTGGAGAATCTGGGGTTTGATTCTAGTCAAGGGCATGTACCTTGGTTGCAGGCTTAATTCCCGGTCCCAGTCTGGGCGTGTGCAGGAGGCAACCAATTGATCTGTCTCTCTCATATTGCTGTTTCTCTCTTTCTGTCTCTCCCCCTCCCTTATACTCTCTCTAAAAAACAGTCAATAGAAAAATATCCTCAGGTGAGGATTAACAAAAATATAATAATAATTCTCACCCAAAGATATGTTTATTGATTTGAAAGAGAGGGAGGGAGGGAGGGAGAAAGGGAGAGGGAGGGGGGGAGAGTGGGAGAGGGGGGAGAGAGAGAAAGATAGGTCAATGTGAGAGAGAAATATCAATAGGTTGCCCACCATATGTGCCCTGACCTGGGATTGAACCCACAACCTAGGTATGTGCCCTGACCAGGAATCTAACCTGCAAACTTTTTGTGTACAGGATGATGCTCCCATCAACTGAGCCACTCGGCCAGGGCCAGTGGAAGTTCTCTCAAGTTGACGTCTGTGTCTTTGTGAAATGGCCACTCCTCCTCCCTTTTTCCCAGCATGTCCTCACTCTTTGGCATAATAGATGTTATTTTGGATGCCTCTTGTACTTATACCTTTGTCGAGTCCTGGAATTAGCCACTTTTCCAAGGATTTCCAAAGTAATTTTAAAATGCATTTAAAGTAGGGAGTTGCAGGGCCTGAGTGGAAGGCAGACACATGCACAAAATAACATGCATACAAGGCAGACTATCATAAGAGTTTTAACCAAGGTATGAGCCATATGTTATAGGAATATGGGGAGGGAGAGATAAATTCCAATTGGAAGTCTCTGGACAGGCTTCCACGATTGGGGCTTTAAAAGAAGAGTGGGAGTTAGTGTGGGGAAAGAGGGAATGCTTAGACAAAACTGGTGTTCTGAAGGTGACCTCTGCATCTGGATGGAGCCTTGGGGTCGAGTGAGGAGAAACTACTACAAAGGGAGGGAAGGGATTCCAGTATCCAGGCCATAGGGTTTGGACATTGGGTTGCAGTAAGAAGATACTCATGGTTTTGAATATGGTCTACAGGATCTAATTTGACTTTTTTTCTTTTTAAATTGCACAGGAAAGCCGAGGTGGATCTTTTTAAGGAATGATCTGGGAAGTATGTGAATTGATTTCACTAAGTAAAAAAGAATGTGTGTCACAGCCATTCTTGCCACTATGGGGGACTGCACAGTGTACGAATAGTGATATCCTAAGGCTTAGTTTGGGGCAAGGCGAAGCGTGTTGGTGACATGAGATTTCCAGGCTGGCCCATTTCACCAGATCAAAAGTCTCCACAAATAAGCCCGTGTCTGTGCCTTTATTTTAACTCTTGTCCGGGTGGGATGTGGACCTATTGGGAACATTTGGTGTTCTGTCCTATGACTCTAAAAGAAAATGAGGCAGTATGTTTTCATGAAAGGCTTCACTCCGTGTAGCGTTCTAGCCTGGTGCCGTCAGAACACCTGCTATCCAGGCAAACACCTGAGATCCGTTATCATGACCAAATTGATTTGGGCTGGTTCGGTGTTATCATTACTGCCATTGAGCGGAGAGTCCGTGCTCTGCCATATGTTACATAGAGAGCGCGGTTGCCAAGACCTCACTCTTTAGCAGCTTTTTTTTTTTTTTTTTTATGCTGAGTCTGGCAGTGAAAGCCTAGAGCATCTCTAGTACTTCTGCGACAGCAGCTGGGTTACCTCTGGCTCAAGAGGAGGAGACCTGCCCACCCTCCCAAAAGTAAAAACTAGAATATCATTGATGGGAGTTATATGTATGAGAGCTTAGGGTAATTAGAAATCTTGAGCCTAATTCTGAGGAAATTTTCTCCCTTTCCTGCCCCTTTTCTTTCAGTCTCACTATATTTTTACCTAAACAAGAATATGCTATCTGTATTCCCCACTTAATCTTTAATATGTAAGAGCTCTAATCTAAAACCAGACTAGTCCCTCTGCTGCTCCTTCATAAATTATTGCAAGTTGAAGTTTTAAAGCAAAACAAATCAAACCTTTTATTGAACACGAACTCCATGTATTTAGCCCATTGGTTCAGCACTGTCCCAGAGATCCAACTACCATCTGTGCTTTCACAAGGCTGTAGAGAGATTTCAGAAACATGAACAGCTCCCTTCCCCAGCATAGGAGCATCAGAGACCGAGCTTTAAAAAGACAGTATGTGCAGAGCACACCTGCCGAAGCCTACTCCTACCCCTGACTGACAGGTGAGCCAGGAGACCCTGTCCCATATTTTTCATCTGGATAGCAAATTTGCAAGTACTTCTATAGTCCAACCTTAGCAGCCATCACAGCACAATAACAACTTTCCCAAGGCCATTTGGATAGGTAACCCTGCTTAGAATACCTTTTTAAGGGGAGAAAATAGATTATTACAAAAGGAAATTAATTATTGATATTTTTGTTTTAGTTCCAAGAGTAAATAGTTTCAGTTAATTCTTTGCCTGGAAAGGTGTATGTGGGATTTTTAAACAGATTTTTTAAAGATATAATTCATGTATCATAAAATTCACCTATTTGATGTATAGTTCAATGAGTTTTAGTAAACTTAGGTTGTGTAACCATCACCAAGTTTAAATTTTAGAATGTGTCTATCACCCCAAAAGTTTCTCTTCTGCCCCCAAAAAGTCAGCCTCTACACTCTCCCACCCCAGCCCCAGGCAATCACTGATCTGCTTTCTGTTAATATAAGTTTGCCTTTTCTAGAATTTTAATATCTGTGGATTCATACAGTATATATACTTTGTGTGTCTACATAGATGTTGTTTTTGAGATTCATCCATGTTGTTATGGACCAATAGTTCATTCCTCTTTAATGTTGAGTAGTATCTCATTGTATAGATAATACCACATTTGTTTATCATTTACCAATTAACATACATTTGAGTTGTTGCCAGTTTGGGGATATTATGAGTAGAGCTGTTGTAAATATTCACACAGTCTTTGTGTAGTCATATATTTAATTTCTCCTGGGTAGATACAGAGTGGAATTGCCAGGTTGAATGTTTAGTGTATTTTTAACATCTTAAGAAATCCTATTAGCAGTGTATTAGGGATCTAATTTCTCCATAATTTGCAGCATTTAATATCATCGTCCTTTTTAACTTTAGCTGTTCTAATAGGTATGTGGTGCTGTGTCACTATGGTATATTAATTTGCATTTTCTCATGACCAGTGATATTAAGCATCTTTTTCATATGCTCTTTGGGTACTCATATATCTTTTTTTGGTGAAGACTCTGTTCATACTTCAAATAGTTTGCCCATTTATAAGATTTACAGAATTGCCATCTTAACAATATCCTAACCCATGAATATATGTCTCTCCATTTATTTACATCTTTTTAAATTTCGCAACAATGTTTTCTATCTTTAGCATACATCTTTTGTTAAATTCTTAAGTATTTTAATTTTTCATGCTAAGGTGAATAAAATTTTTAAATTTACTTTTTTATATTCTTTGCTGCCACTTTGAAATAAATCAATTCTTATATGTGATCATTTATTCTATAACCTTGCTAAATTTATTGGTTTTAGATTCCTTAGGATTTTCTCCTTTTCAATTTGTATGATTATTTTTTTCTTTCATTATTGTACAGGCTTTAGACCACCAATGTTATATTTAATAGAAGTGTTGAGGGAGAAAAAAGTGTTGAGCATGTACCTCCTTGCCTTTTCCTTGATTGTAGGTGAAAGCATTCAGTTTTTTACCATTGAGTATGATTTAGCTGTAGGTTTTTCATAGCTGTCCCCCACCTCTGCCCCTCACCCTAACAAATATTAATAGTTGTAGCTGTTGAATACATTTTAGGATAACATTGGAAATGTTCAAATGTATTCCCCCAAAGCAGATGCTATAGCTCATGGTGAGCTACCATGTGATCTAAAAGGTCCACAAAGCTGTGTCGTAAAGAGTTTTGTCATCCCATAGATTTATTTCTGTTTATAGTTGAAGCACACTGCCTTTGTTCGTCCTCATATGTAACATGTCTGTCTAACTATAGTGGGGAAGGCTCGTGACCTGAGAATACTCCTTTTTATCATAACACTAGTAGCCCGGTGCACGAAATTCATGCACATTGAAGGGGAATTAATTAGAGGAACATAATTTGGGCTCATTATCTAATATCAACAATATGTGAGCGTGAGGCAGTCCGCGTTTCTGAAATTCAATGACATGAATTTTAGCTATTACTTTGCCAAATAAATGGGCTTTACAGATATCATTTAAAAGAGCATTCAGCTTAATATTAAAAACTCTCGCTACCAAGTCAGGTCTGTTTTCAACTTTTTGCCAGCGTTGTAAATTGTTTGCAATATCTGCCCATTTGGGGTTGCATGTCATGGTTATGAATAAATCGGTCTTGTCATACTTCATTACAATTGCCATAGCATCCTGATATCGCTGCTGCATATTTCTGGGACTACCCTCAGAAGATGATGGAAGTATTATCATTTTACCAATTGGCACATTGTCATTTTCAGATCTAGATTTGAGATAATCCATCAAACCACTATATTTTTCAACTCTCAACTTAGAATGGTTTGCTTTGATGAAATTTATCCAATTGGCCTCCATTTTTGAATATGAATCCATGATAAACTGTTGAGTTAATTTTCCTGCATTTAAAATAGGATTGAACGTGTCCCACACAGAGAGATGAAATCCATAATACTGCATTTGTGTGACTCACGTCCTTACATTTTGTCTAGTATTATTGTCGATTACACTGTTGTCTCTGAGTCTTAATGCAATATCTGTACCCCAGCCTTTTTCACCATGTGGAAAAAGATGTCATTGCATCTTGTACGATTTTTTTAATTCACTTATTTCATGCATGAGATTGTTGATGTTGATCATGAGTCTTTCTGAGCAGCCCTGGTTTTTGGCACTGCTAATCTTTTACTTGTAGTTTCGGCTGTATCCAAAATATAGAGTTGAGCAAACTTCTGAGAAACAACATCCGAAGGATTGTAAGTTCCAGTACGGTGATAAACTTGTCCGTGTATTCTAAAACAGTATGGCCCATATCCTGATGGTGATGCAGTATTTGCACCCATGGAAGCAAAAGCAAAAGAACTATTTATGGAACGAATATTTTCCATGAAATTTTTACTGTCAGAATCCTCGTTTGTTATTAATCTTTTTAAATATGCCGGGTAATCTGGAAAATGTATATCATTTGCTACAATATCGAGTAAATTTCCCATCGGATGGTTTTTCATCAGAGAAATTTAGTGATAGGCAAAATTCACATAGAACAGTCATTCCACCACAACTATGTTCGAGGATTGCATCCTCATGTTCTCCATTTTCGCTGAGAAGGCAGTTCCTACCGGTATTGGTAGTACTTGTTGATGACTGTTCTCTAGACATATTCTGTCGTCGCCACCACCTTCTTTCAACTTCAAAGGCACCTTGGTCTTTAGACATTTTCTGTCGATAACACTGGTGTTTTTCGGCATCAGAGCGACGTTTTTCCAGTAGCTGGTGTTCAGATACATCCTGTCGCAGGCGCCACCTTCTTTTAAGATCAGATGCACGCTGCTCTGCAGACACTTTCTGTCGATAAAGCCGGCATCTTTCGGCTGCAGAGCTACGTTGTATCAACAGTTGTTCTTTAGACATAGTCCCACCTCTCTATTTTCACGGTCTGAGATGCAGGTGAATGAGAGTCCTGGCTATCAGGCCGCTGAGAGCTGTCTAACCAATGGCTGATTCTGTGGAGGTGGGACTTCCTCCTCCCTGCTGTCAGTTTCCACAGCTTTGATGAGGAAGCTGGGGTAACAGAGGGAGCCGTGCCCTCCAAGCCGCCCTCTTTCTCTCGCTCTGCTCTATGTCCAGCAGTCTCCTGCTCTGCCAAGTCCTCCAAACCTCCCGCTCTCCTCTGACAAGGTCCCAGGCGCCCGTGGGCGTGGCTAGGCGTGGTGGCCTTGCCTCCCATGCCAGCAATGGTCCCGGGAGCCTGCGGCCGCTGCCCTTGCCTCCTGGGGCACCTGACACCTCTGTATGCAAATTAACAGCCATCTTTGTCAGGTTAATTTGCATAGTCACTCTGATTGGCTGGTGGGCATGGCTTGAGCGTAGCAGAGGGATGGCTAATTTGCATGTTTCTCTTTTATTATATAAGATGCTCTTCTAGGGTTAGTCTTACTTTAGGTAATGAAAGCAAACCACACTGAGGGTTGCTTTAAAATGCTTTGTTTGAAATAAATGCTTTTGCCACAAGACAAAAATCATAAAAATTTGTGGGTAGATAAGTATCACCAAGATTAGAGCCTTAGCAATCATTTAGTTGAACCCCACTTTTTTTTTATAAATGAGGAAACTGAGACCAGAAAGGGTGCCACTAGCCTCAGATCATACCTTTGTACTAAATATTGGTATTTCATGCAGCCTTTGATCTAAGGACTGCTTAAGGTTCCTGACCAATATGACTCCCATGACTCCCACTCCTCCCATCAGCATATACTAACCCCCACTAACTATAGCTTTGCATCACGTGTTCTTACCGTCCTTCCCTGGACATCTACTCTGTCATCTCCACTGGACCCAGCTTATCTCTTCTGAAGTACCCAGAAGATTTCTTGATCCTTCCTCCAAATTAGTATACCTAATTCTTTTAACCTCCTCTTAGTTAGGCTTCTAAGACCTTGCTTAGGACTCAGGACTCATTGAACCCTTCCTGGCAAATGTCACCAAATTAGACCAGTTGTAAAAATGGTATTAGGCAAAATAATAGGATTTTTAATTTTTTTCAAATTAATAACAAGTTCACAAAGTTTTGCTAAAGAAATGTCCTTTTCAGGTCCTTTCATGTGTGTAGTTAATTTGTGTTCACTACACTGTGTGCAAATACTGGTATCTACTACTAGACACACACAGTCTTCCTACTTAGATTCTCACTGTGATTCCCTCTTGAGCAGTACCTCTTAAAAAGTGGGGGCCTGAGACCAGCACTTCACAGGCCCAGCACTTCACAGAGAGATGGGATACTTCCTTTTTAGAAAGTAAAATTGCAGTTGCTCAGATAATTCTCATATACCCCAAAGTTTGATATACAGCCTATACACTTAATAGATCATTTTTCATAGGAAACGCAACAGTAATTTAAGACCAAATAGAATTACTAGCAATTTCAAGTATGAGGTGATCCACATCATAGAAGTTTTATATCAGATCTAGCTGACTCCATTCTCTTTCATTTAAAAATTTATATCTTCTGAGTGTTTAACACATGCCTTCCTCCACTGGTCTGCTAGATTCTAAAATCCTCAGGGGCCAGAACCAGATGTCATTTTGCAGCTTCCCACATTCCCCGTTAGAGTATGTGGCCTGTAGTGGGTACCCAGTAAATATTGACTAATATACAAGAAAAAATTAGAAGTCAGGGATGTGGGATTCTCGTGAGCCTGCTAGTTATCTTTAGGGGGAAGTCCGTTTGCAGTAGTATTTGAAGGCAAGCCCAAGCAGGGGAGCGGGAGAATGTCTGGGTCAGTCTCCATGCAAATTTTTGAAGCCAAGGTACAAGTGCAACCTGAGGGTTTCCCAATTAAATATTTGGCTGGAAGAATAAGGTCTAGAGAGTGAACCTTAGCATTATTTATTACTAGGGGCCCTGTGCACGGATTTGTGTACCAGTGGGGTCCCTTGGCCTGGCCTGTACCCTCTTGCAATCCGGGGCCCCTCAGGGGATGTTGGACTGCCAGTTTTAGCCCGATCCCCACAGGCCAGGCCGAGGGACCCCACCAGTGGCAAATCCATGCATCGGGCCTCTAGTATGCATATAAGATCTTTGGTTAATCTCTTTCCGCCCTCCCCCCTCCCCCCTCCCCCCTTCCCCCTTCCAACTTCCCTTTGAGATTCATCAGTCTGTTCCATGTTTCTATGCCTGTGTGTTGAGCATCTGTGCCCTGGTGGTCAGTGCGCGTCATAGCTATCAGTTGAAGGGTTAAACGGTTCCGGTGCACAAAATTTGTGCACTGGGGGAGGGTGTGTCCCTCAGACCGGCCTGATCCCTCTTGCAGTCCAGGACCCCTTGCTCCTTACTGCCCACCTGCTCGCTGCTTCTTACCACTGAGCTCACTGCTCCCTAGCTCTGCCATGGAGGCAGGAAAGGCTCCCGCCACCACCGCTGCGCTTGCCAATCTTGAGTCTGGCTTCTGGCTGATCAGCGCTCCCCCTGTGGGAGCGCACTGACCACTAGGGGGCAGCTCCTGCATTGAGCATCTGCCCCCTGGTGATCAGTGCACATCATAGCAACCGGTTGTTCTGATCGTTCCGCGGCAACGGTCGCTTAGGCTTTTATTGTGTAGACTAGGGGCCCAGTGCATGAATTCGTGCACCTTGAAAGGAACTGTGGGCCGCGAGGCTGCGGTGGGCACAGGGGCCGGTCTCAGCCATCCTTCACGCCCCTGCCCGGCCCCTCCCACTACAGCCCCTGGTCCCCTCTCTGCCAACAGCCCCGCTGCTGCTGCTGATCCCCCGCGTTGACGGTGCTGAGCAATCGGGACCAGCGCCGGGTGCCAGCAATGGGTGCGAGCGGCAGCTGCTGCCCCAATCACCTCTCAGGAGCAGGGGGAGGTGGAGAAGCCCTGAGAGGTGATCTGGGCCAGATCTGGGTGCTGGCAGTGGGTGCGAGCAGTGACTCTGAGCACTGGCAGCAGGTGTGAGTGGGGCCGGTGCCAGCAGCAGGTGCGAGCGCTGGCAGGACCGCCGCACGTGGGAGCAAAGAATTTTCAGTAAGCACCAGAGGCTCACCCCCATGACAGCGACTGGCACCCCACCTTGGTCTGGCGCCCCCACTCACCTGCTCCACCTTCCCGCAACAGCTGACGCCCTCCATGTTCCATGCGCACCCCCTGGTGGTCAGCACATGTCCTAGCGACTGGTTGTTTGATTGTGCTGACATTCGGTCTATTTGCATATTAGCCTTTTATTATATAGGATTACATACTTTTATCTGCCTTGAATTTTTATTGGTAGAGGGGAGAAAAATCAGACAATATATACAGAGGTGGGGAAAAGTAGGTTTACAGTTATGAACATGCAAAACACAGTTTTTTCTTGTATTATTTATTAATGTATTATTTTCCATAGGAACAACTGTAAACCCATTTTTGCCCCATCATATATACTATCAGATTGGGTAGCATTGCTTGCTTGATCTAATTAAAATTATTTGATATGCAGTGGTTTACTTAAATCCTTAACCTTGGGATGGGTATATTTGCATAAATAAAACCTATGATTTGTCTGGCACATAAATAAGATGGGCTCTTTTGAGGTCATAGACCTATTGTGTGAAAGAAAGTTAATAATCACCATTCATGCCTAGCAACCTGTCACTCTCTGACGTAAAATCTAAGCACTTGAGTGACTTTATCTGGTGCCCATCCAGCCCCCTGAACTGATGCAGCAGAAACCACATCAGTAGTGTCCTGGCATGTAATCCAAACACTGTGTACATCTCTGGCCTCTAGGAAATGTGGCATGTCTTGTTGCCAGGCAGCTTAGACTGGCCAGGTGCTTGCTTCTTCATTGAACTAAAACGAGTTTCCTTGAATAACCCATCCTCATTGCTCCTCACTCTGCCCTCCAGTGTAACCTATCACAAATCACCTTCCTCTCCTGCAAGCCTGCTCTTCTGATACTTTAATGCAGTGGCTTTGGCTTTCCAGCACCCTAGTTACTGCTGTGGCAAGGTCATTCACAGAGGTAAAGAACTGGTGTAGGGGCATCAAGGACAAGGTGGGGCACAGGAATGCTGGACTGGCCTCAGTATTTGTCTCCACAGCTTTCCTCATCAGAAGCCCTCACAAAATCTTGGTGTCTTTTTATTTTTTATTTATTTTTAGCAAAATCCTTCCCTTGCTAATGTCCTTCGAGATTGCTCAAAAGTCTTCTCTTCTGCAGAGATCATGGTTGGCCTCTGTTGCTATACTTCTCATAACATATTGCAATTGTCTGTACATGTCTGTCCTCCCTGGAAGGGGGAGGGACCATATCATGTTCTTGGGTGGCTCCCAGTTCCTACTTCAGTTCCTAGCATGTAGTGATGCTAGTAAACATTTGAACAAATGAGTGAACCCTATCTCATCACCATTGTGAGCCTCTGGGTGAAGGAAAAAGAACAGCTTTATTGAGCACTTGCTGTATAATGGATGCCTGAACTGTGTTATATCATTCGATCCTTATAAAAGTATCATTGGACAAATGATATTCCATTTTTACAGAGGTGAACACTCAAGCTTTGAAGTTAAGTAATTAAGGGAACTCCCGGCATTCGAACCCAAGTCTGTCCGACTCCCAGAATCCCACCACTTTTTATGTCCTGTGGGGTACCCTCAACAGTTGAGGAGATGACTGTAGCATGAGTTGTCTACATTTTCAGCCATATAGATCTTAGCCTAGGCCTTAAGCACCCCACATTTCAGAGATGCTTTTTATTGAACATTGTGACCTACTGTGTGACCCACTGGAACTGGTGTTAATGTCATCCCAGTGCATTGCTCCGTTGTGTTCCATATGCCACTTGTCCCTCCATCTAGATAGGTGCTTCTGCAGGACAGGGCCACAGTGTTGCCACATTTTGTCTCCCACTGCACCTGGTAATATGAGCCAGTTAATTCTTATTGACATTCCATTTGCTCCTGAGTGCTAATTCATGTCCTCATTTTCCTTGAAAACTTATCTCCTCCTGGATACCTTATGCTGTTGACCTCTCCTCAGTGCCCCCAATTTATTACACATAGCTGGATTGTATTGATTTTATTTGCAGTTGATTTCTTGCTTTGCTGCTTATGTCCTTCAGCTGTTTTCCTCTCTGTACATCTCCAGCTGTCTTTAAAGCCAGGAACTAGTGACTTCTTTTTTCCCTTCTCTTCCTCCTGGCCCCAGAACTAGAGTCTGTAAATAGTGCACGGATGACCAGTAAATACTTTTGATTCTTGAGCCTGATAACTTCTTTCCTTTGCTGGACTGACAGCCCAACACCGGAGCCTGAATCCTTTATTTATTAGATGATATTTCTATAGCATCTTCTCTCTGAAGTGATCAATATCAATAAAGTTTGTTTCTGCTTCTGGAAAGTGCTTTTACCTAAGCAGACCAAGGTTCTGATAAGATCACATGATAGACCTTACTCCTCAACTCTTGAGCCCTGGAGAGGCAGACTCTAAGAAAAGCCTGGCCATTTCAGGCTTTGCTATCTTGTTCCTGGCAATGAGCCTGAATACAACTGTGACTTGTAGCAACACAGGCTCTCCAGTGTTGGTTGATATTATGCTTCTGTACAAAAAAAGAGAATTGAATTGGGGAACACTGCTGTCTTTTGGAAGGCAGATATGGAGAAGCCCATCTTAGAGCTCAGTACATCTGTTTGTGGGTTGTTGACTCTCACACCGTGCCTGATGTCACTAGGCACTGTGTGAGAGTCAACTCTTGAGACTGAAAGTCATGCCTCTGGGACAGGACCCACAAAGGGCATGAGACCTAAAGACTCAAACGAGGGCTGGATAGGTGGGGGAAAGTGCTGAGAGATGGTCTCTCCTAGCTATTGGGAAGAGTAGCTGTCCCACTGCAGATTTGGGTAGTCAAAGCTGACCATGAAATACTGGAACAAAGTTAAGAGGCCAAAACCTGAAAAGGGTGCATGAGTTAGCCCTGTAATTCATTGGAGAAGTGCCTAAAATAATTGGATCAGCTGGCTTCTGTAGGGAATTACTCCCCTTTCCACATCTCCTTGTTTGTACAGACATTATTCCCACTATCAGGGTGAGGCAGAACTCAGTAGGAAATGTAATCATCTCCTGTGGGCTCTGCAGATGGATGAGAGGTGCACACATAGAAGCTGCTTGGTGTGGATTCTTAGGAGTATCACCAGAGTTGGCCTGCCCTGGATCCTGCTGTCCAGAAAACACCCTGCTCTGTCAGGTCCGGAGTTATGGCAACCATAGCTACTGAGCCACCTTGGGAAACAAAAGGGGGGGGGGTGTTGTTGGAGAGAAAAAGGAAGGAAACAAAGTGGAGGACTAGAAATGTAAGGAGATGTGAGGAAGGCAGAAATGGGGGTGTGGTAGGTATGGGAAGCACATTGGCATTTACTCAAGCATGGTGTGATCTTAGGAGGATGCCACTGTCTATTCCCTCCTGAGAGTTGAAGGGTGTTCTCTTTCTGTGTTGTTGCCTGTGGAGCTGTGAGGTAGAGCCACTTGTACTATTTTATTCTCTGCCCCAACACAGTGCCTGGACATAGTTGGAAGGAGGAGATGGCAAGGAGTGCCCCTATTTGCTTATACTTCCTTACACATGATCATGGGTTCTCACCAACTGTTGTACATGCTAAAATGTGCAGTGCCTGGATGGGCAACTGGGAGACAAATGACACTGGAGGTCTGTGTAGAATTCCACCTGATGGCTCTCTTCAGCAGCAGCCAGCTGAGCCTGCTTCTTTATTCTGATGAGTCCTCCTGAAGAGTACTAGTACTCAGGCTGCAGGGGAGCTGGAGAAGTGTTCCAGACAGGTGCTAGATGCTCTCCTCCAAATTTTTCTGTTAAGTATCAATCAAGGTACTGCTTTGATATAGGAGATGGGTTGTTGTTAGGCCATAACATGGGAGTGGAAGGCAATGGCTATTGAAGACATTTCCCATGGATTAAGGAGGCTTAGTCTAGCAGTGGCCCAATTGTTTCTAGAGGAGCTGAGCAGGCCTTTTTCTCACTGGATTATAAGGACACCTACTGTGCAGCCTCAGGCCACTGCTCTACACAGACATGCTCTTCCTCTTGAGCCATGTCAGCCCAGTAGCCCCTGGGAGGTGGAAGCTGTGAGTCAGCACACGATGGAGTTTGTGCGCCCTTGTGATTAATACACAGGATGACATGTATTCTCTAGAGCTGTGTACTGCAGTGTTACAGATTGACTCAGGAAGGGGAAAATGTTCCAGATTTACAAATTAAAGACTTGTATTAATACTCTTTTTAAAAATTTTAATTAATTAGTTAAATTTTTAAGTATATTTTTATGATTTCAGAGAGGAAGAGAGAGGGAGAGACAAAAACATCAATGATGATGAGAAAGAATCATTGATCGGCAGACTCCTGCATGTCCCACTCTGGGGATCAAGCCCACAGCCGGACATGTGTCCTGACCCAGAATTGAACTGTGACCTCCTGGTTCATAGGTCAATACTTATCCACTGCACCACACCAGCCAGGCTAATTTATTTTTAGGAGAAATATTTTAATATTGCTGTTCGCCCTTTCTCTATAATAGAAGTGTTAACCAAATTCACAATCGACAATGACAGATTGAAACACATGCATGCGATTGGTGCTAGCAAGAGCTTTATGTGTGTTGCACATGCGCAAGTCAACTTAGCTTTTTATATATATAGAATAAACTTGCTTAATTAGACCTGCTTTCTGATTTAGCTAAACTTTTTTCAGCCCAATGAAGCACCCCAACTTCTCTTTCAGGTAATTGTCAGCAACACAGCAGTAAATATCAACACAAAGCAGATTATTATTGTAGATCACACAGGGAGAACAAAGGATAAAATATTTAACTGCAACAGTGTTTGACTATATTCTGTGCAGTAAGGAAACCTGAAGTCATTTTCAAGGTCCACCATTTCTTACTTCTTTTCAGTCGGGTCAAGTTTCTAAACTTTCTAAATCTCCATTTTCTGGCTCATGAAAAGAAAATAGGATTCCACTGAGCCTCCTACCTACCTACTCCAGGACTTCTATGAGGATCAAATGAGATGAGGCACAGGGAAACACTTCACAGACATTTGGTTAAACTGTTTTCACCTAACTATCAAGCAAGTTGTGTTCCTGGGCTGAAGAAACTCCAAAGAGATTAGTCACTAGGGAAAAGAAGCCGGGTGTTGCTACATGATGTCATTACCCGGAGCCCACAGTGACCATTTCCGGGGTGGGCTGTGGGCCACATTTTGCACCCTGGGGTCTTGGCAGCGTTGGCTGTGATTTGGTGGGGTGTCACTCCAGGGTGGTGGCGGGGCCTGTGTCCTACTTGGGGGAAGCCGAGTGTTGGTTTGTCAGTGCCAGGTCCATGGTGCCGGCCAGTGTGTGTCACAGACGCTCCTGCATTGAGCGTCTGTCCCCTGGTGGTCAGTGCGCATCATAGCGACCAGTCAGATGGTTGGACACTTAGCATATTAGCCTTTTATATATATAGATAGATTGACTATATTCTCTATGCTGTTCTTTACATCCCCATGACTGTTCTATAACTACCACTTTTTGTTTCTAAAGTCCTTCATCTTTTTCGCCTGTCTCTCCTAACCTCCCCCCATCTGGCAACCATCAAAATGTTCTCTGTATCTATGAGTCTGTTTCTGTTCTGCTTGTTCATTTATTTATTTTTTAATTCCACATATAAGTGAAATCATCTGGCATTTGTCTTCTCTGTCTGACTTATTTTACTCAGCATAATATCCTCTAGGTTCATCCTTATTGTTGCAGATGACAAGATTTTATGGCTGAATCACATTCCATTGTATATATGTACCACATCTTTATTCATTCATCTATTGATGGACACTTAGGTTGTTTCCATATTGTGGCTATTATAACTAATGCTGCAATAAACATAAATGTATATTTCTTTTCGATTTAGTGTTTTGGGTTTCTTTGTATAAATACCCAAAAGAAGAACTGCTGGGTTCTTCTTTTCATCTTATAGCCTTTCTTTTAAAATCTAGTTTGTCTCCTGTGAGTATTGCTGCCCCAGTTTTTGCGTGTGTTTGTTTCCATTTCTTTTCAGTCTCTGTGTATCTTTTCATCTGAAGTGAGTCTCTTGTAGACAGCATATGTAAGGCCTTGTTTTGTTATCCATTCAGTCATCAGATGTCTTTTTGTTGTTGTTATTTCTAGGATATTTCGCCATGCACTGGGTCTCTAGTTTCTTATAATACTGGATTGGTGGTGCTGAACTCCTTTGGTTTTTTCTTGTTTGGGAAGTTCTTTATATGACTTTTGATTCTAAATGATGGCTTTGCTGGGTAGAATGATCTTGGTTGTAGGTCCTTGCTTTTCATCACTTAGCAAAGTTTCTATTGAGAAATCACCTATCTTATGGGAGCTCCCTGGTAGGTAACTGACTGCTTTCTCTTGCTTTTAAACTTCTCTTTTTTGTCTTTAACCTTTTGCATTTTAATTATGACATGTCTTGGTATGCGCCTCTGGGTTCATCTTGTTTGGGATTCCCTATGCTTCCTGGACTTGTATGTCTATTTTCTTCACTAGGTTAGGGAATTTTTTTATCATTATTTTTTGAAATATGTTTTCAGTTATTTGCTCTCTCTCTTCTCCTTCTGGGCACACCAATGATGTGAATGTTGGTACGCTTGAAGTTGTCCCAGAGCCTCTTTACATATCCTAATATTTTTTTAGATTCTTTAATCTTTTTGCTGTTCCAATTGTGTGTTTTCTGCTTCCTTATCTTCCAAACTGCTCATTTGATTCTCTGCTATTGATTCTCTATAATTTATTCTCTATAATTTATTTTTTATTTCCGTTAGTGTATTCTTCATTTCTAACTGGTTTCCATGCCCTTCTTTATACTGTTGAGGGTCTCACTAAATTCCTTGAGCATCCTTTGTCTCCTCATTTTCATTTTGGCTTTTTCCCTGTGTTTGTTTTTATGTATTAGGTAGAACTACTATGTCTTCTGGTCTTGGTAGAGTGGCCTAATGTAGTAGTAGAGCCCAGTGGCATAGCCTCCCCAAGTCACCTGAGCTGGGCCCTCTATGTAGGCTGTGTGCACCCTTCTATTATAGTTGAGCCTCAGTTGCTGTTGGCATGTCACTGGGAGGGATTGATCCCTAGGCCGATCAGCTGTGGTAACCAGTGCGACAAGAGCAGAGGAGCTTCTGTGCAGGAACTAACCACACAACTCACTTCACTGGGGCTTTGGTGCCCACTAAGTCCACCCCGTGAGTGTGTCACGTGTGGAAGTGGTTGGGTTGTAATCCAGCACGGCCTGATGCTGTTCACCAGGTGCACTGGCTCTGAGGTCTCCCAGGAGGTGCAGGCCAAGGTCAGCCACTGCATGTGCCCTCCCCGGGGCCATCCCCATGAGCTACAGAGCTGTCTGCAGTGTGGTAATACTCTTGCATCAATTAAATTGCTCTTTCCTTGAACTGAAGTGTTACCCCAGGATTAATTTTCCAGGGAATCTGGGGTAACTGACTAATAGGGCAGAGTAGGAAATGAATGTCAGTGGGAACCTGTATGATTATGTTCAGCTCTTCATTATCTGTACTTCCCAAATTTGTGATCACGAGTTACAGCCAAGTTTTAATTCCAAGAGAGCATCTGATGACATCTTGGACATTTTTGGGTTGCCTCTCAGAGCGACCTTAGCAAATATAGGCTCATATAGGGAATAATAGGCAGTAGAAAAGCATAATTAGGAAAGTAAGAAAATGGGATATTCCCCAGCCAGACAATAGTTTTTCTTTTTAAAATTAATCCTGAGGATATTTTTTCCATTGATTTTTTAGAGAGAGTGGAAGGGAGGGGGCAAGACAGAGAGAAACGTCGATTGGTTGCCTCCTGTATGCACCCCGACTGGGGCTGAGGATTGAGCCTGCAACCGAGGTATGTGTCCTTGACCGGAATTGAACCCGCAACCCTTCAGTGCGTGGGCTGACACTCTAACCACTGAACCAAACCAGCTAGGACCAGACAATAGCTTTTAGATTGCACTCACTGTAGCCCTGTTCACCCAGGTAATTGGAAGTAGTGTGGAGGCAGTTCTCTCCAGGAGTGGGGACAGGCTGATGGTGGTACTGTTGCCAGCATTAAACATTCTTTTATTGCTAGAAGTAATTTTTTCTCTTTTTTTTTTTGCAAATATTTACTCAAGTTATTTATTTATTTAGTCTACTTACTAATCTTTTTTGAGTTCCAGAGGAATAGCAGGAAATAGCACAGAGGAGAGATCCAGTATGCAGGGAACAGGTAAATAAGGTACTCTGATGGGAGTAAGTGCCATGGTGTAACAGAATGGCAGAGAACGAGGGAGCACGAGGCAGCTTCCAGAGGGTAGGCCAGCATCTGGAAGGAGGGGAAAGCTGAGCTCAGCCATAGAAGCTGGGAGAGCCAGCCATCCAAGAGCTGGGAGGGACATGTGCTAGATGGAGAGAACAGTGTCGGCTGTGGAGGAACAAACGGGCATATCTGGGACCAGAAAGGCGGCTCTGGGGTTGGAGCATAGAGCATGAGGAGAGTGCAGAGGCAGGCGGACATCCATTGGGTCTAGTGGGCTTTTGCAGGGAATTAGAAATTTTATTATAAAGTTGTGGGAAGGCATTGAAGGGTTTGAAGCAAAGGAGTGACAAGATCTGATGTACATTTTAAAAATATCCCTCTGGGAGATAACCATAACTGCTTGTGTATGCATAGACTCTAAGAATACATGAGGACTGGTAGTGGTGGTTGCTTTGCCTCTGAGGAGAGAAACTGAGAATGTGGCGGGAAACTTATTTTGCTGAATATTATTTTATACAGATTGAGTTCTGTTATATCCATGTATTACCTATTCAAAGGGGAATTAATTAACAAATATTAAAAAGCACATTTCAGGTCAATTACCCTAAAAAAACAAAGAAGAAAAGCTGTGAGGGAGAAGCCTTGGAGGGCAGCACAGGCAAAAACAGGGAGAGTCATTGTAGGCTCTGGGAGAGGCGTGGCCTCGCTGTGTGGGTCCAGCCTGCTGCCTTTCTTCCCGTTCCATCAGCATGCTGCACTCATCCTGCCGTGGGATGTTTGCATGAAGTGGAGAGAAGTAGGGCAGATTCAGGACATCACAGAGGGACAGCAACAAGATTACTAAAAAAGATGTGAGGAGTGAGGGAAAGAGAGGAACCGAGGACAAGTCCTGGCTGTGGCTGGACTGTGTGGGTGTGGTGCCCCTCGCTGAGGCAGGGACGATGAGAAGATGAGCCAATACAGGAGTCAGGAGGATTGGGGGTTCTGTCCTGAGCATGTTGAGATTCCTAGTAGCCAGTCTAGTTGGAGGTGCTTGTCATGTAGGCAGGTGGATATAGGAGTTTGGAGTTTAGGGGAAGTATTTATGGATGGAAACAAGTTCAAGAGACAACATTTAGATTATACTTGAAGCCCTGGATCTGGGTGAGATCACTTACAGGAGGGAATATAAATGGAGAAGATGCAGGAAGGCCACATTCTGTGGTGGTTTTAAAAGAGAAGCCAGTCAAGAATTCCCAGGAGCAACACCCATCCAGGTGGGAGGAAAATCGAGGAGCTTGATCATCGCTGAAGGCAAGAGAGGGAAGTGCTTCAGGAAAGAGGGAAAAGTAGACACATGCTGCTGAGGCCAGGATGAGGATATTCGATTTGGCCACTTGAGCTCTTAACTGGCTTTCACTTGTCCCCTGAGCTTCAGAGAACAGTCTACTTGTAAGAACCTCTGACTCATTCACTCAACCGAAGTATTTTGAGTGAGCTGCACATTGTTCTAGGCATAGGGATGTGTGCTAAATCACGGAAGCATGGTTCTTGTTTTCATGAAGTCTAGTCAGGGAAACACGTTAAATGTAAAAATTATACAGATGACCTTACGATTATAATTGTGACCAATGACGGAAGGAAAAGTCCAAGATGCCTTACAAGCATGTAATGGGGTCCTAGCCTACTCTGAGGGACTAGGAAGGTCTTCTTGAAGAAGAGCCATTGAAACAGGCCTGAAGAAGCAAGACCTTAACTAGCTGGCCAGTGCGTCTAGACCAGCCGTGGGCAAACTACGGCCCGTGGACTGGATCCGGCCCGTTTGAAATGAATAAAACTACAAAAAAAAAAAAAGACTGTACCCTTTTATGTAATGATGTTTACTTTGAATTTATATTAGTTCACACAAACACTCCATCCATACTTTTGTTCCGGCCCTCCGGTCCAGTTTAAGAACCCATTGTGGCTCTTGAGTCAAAAAGTTTGCCCACCCCTGGTCTAGCTCTAGAGCATAGAGTTACTAGAAAGTGAATGGCACAAGGGGAGTGAAAGAGGCAGCAGAAACAGGAGCACTCTGTCCTGATTCTCGGGAAACTGAAAGGGTTTAAATATGAGTCACCAATCACAAACGGGTGGGCGGAATCACTTCACTGCTGTGAAGAGGATGAATTTGACTTGGGCAACCACCTATAGGAGGCTGTGCAGTAGCCTTGGCAAGAGATACACTGGGGGCTTTTACCAGGTGGTGATAGTAGAGAGGGAAAGAAGAGAATGGATTTGATCTTTGGACATAGCATCCACACGACTTTGTAACTGAATGTAATAATGAAGAAGATACCAGTGATGACTCCAGGTTTGTGTCATGAGCCATTGCCGGCATTGCATGGTGGCCATGTTCTCGTAGGATGGGGGAGACTGAAGGAGAAGCAGGTTTGTGGGGAAGTAGTAGCAAGTGTCCCATTTTGGAGATCTTAAGTCAGACATCCCAGATACCAAGTAGGTAATTGGATACAGTCATGGAACTCCAAAGAGGTCTGGGTAGAGAGAAATTTCAGTTGTCAGCACATACAGTTAGAACATTAAACTTTGCGAGAGCATGTGGTGAGACAGAGAGTCCGGCACTGGGTCGTTCTATAATGTTAAGGGAAGTAGATGAGGAGCTACCAGAGAAGAAGAAGGAAAACAAGGAAAGCGCCTATGTCACAGGGCCCGTGGGAGTCGTCAGCCGTTCCAGGTGCTGTCGGTGAGAACTGACAGGGCTCATTGGATTAGCAGTGCTCAGGCTCCATTCTGGTGATTTTTTATGTCCAGAGGGTAACCACTGAGGTTTTCCTATCTGAGCCACCCTCCCCACCGACTCCCCAGATAGGAAGTCTCTAGAATCCTGGAGTGGTCTGTCCATTCAGTGAGAGGGTTAACTATCTATAGTACATAATCTGACCTAAAATTTGAGCTTATGTCTGCAGCTAAAACAATCTTCTGTCACTGAGTAACCCTCTTTCCTCCGGGGGAGGTGTGTTTAAATAAACTAACTTTAAACACAGGGAATCCAGAAGCCAGCTTCACTCCCCCCACCCCCTCTCTCTCTCTCTCTCTCACACACACACACACACACACACACACACACACACACACACACAACAATGGACACACACAAGTTGTGGGACTTATGACCCTATAGCTCAAATTTTGTGAACATAGAGACTCATGCTTATACTCCTAAGGTCCTCAGAATGACCTTTTGGAGGTGTGAAAACAAGAAGCATGTGGACTTTTCATTCTTAAAAGTAGCACATCAGACAAGTGCACGTGGTGCTGGACAGTTTGGTAAAACATAGGTGGTTTGCAGTGTCCACAACCCATTGCTTCCTCCCACTCATCCTTTCACTGCGGCTCCCAGCCTGACCGTCTCAGGGAAACAGACATAGGGCTCTTCAACACCCGCCAGGCCGAGCTGAACTTTGGAATGCACGTGCTCTGCCTCTGCTTATGAAAGCGGCTTGCAGAATTCTCAGCCATGCCTGCGGGGAAGCCCCGCCAGAGCAAAGAAGCACGCTCTGCTGTCCTTGGAAAGTTCTTGAGTCCCTTTCATGGTCCCTACCCACTGAGTGCTCTTCAGGCTGCCTTGTGTAGTCTTCATATATTTAAATCAGGTTTCTCTACAATTTGCATATCTTCAACAGAAATCTTCACAACGCTTGTCACTTAGCATGCATGTACAGTCTGTACAGAGACGTTTGTGGAAACTTGTGTATCACATGTCCAGAGGAAGATTTCTTTGTTCATTCTCCTTGTCAGTAGCGACTTCTCAAAGGAGAAGGGAACCAGTCTAGACTGAGAAGTAAAAGGGGGCGCAGAGCAGGGGAGGAGGTGCCTCCCAGCCTTGAAGCCAGGTGTGTTAGTTATACTGTGTAAGGGACAGGAAGACAATGGCTGAAAGAGCCACCCCAGTAACAGCCAACCTCCTTGGTGCTGGGACTTCAGGCGCACCAGCTGCTTTGATGCCCATAATAGCCCCATTTTGTAGGGACCACAACTGAGGCTCTGAAAGGCTACGTAGCTTACCCGCAACCACACAGCTGTTAAAGCTGTGCAGCTGAACGGGGCTCCAGGACTCCAGGCTCAAAGCCCGAGTGCCTGCCTCCCTGGATTACCCGGAAAGAGAACTCGAGGGTCCCCTGTGGAGGGACTTGCCATAGCAGTAGGGGTGGGACTAAGCCATAGGTCTCTCCCAGCTTTTGTCTGTCGTCTTTATGCTCCCCTACCACCCAGCATGTGGATTGAAAGGCCATTGGAGAAAATGTGGGGAGTATTCCTTTCTTTCCCAAGTGTTGTTCTGGAGAGAGACACATGGCATCTATAGTCTGATGCCCCCAGTGGCATTGCCACTTGGATATTTTGTGACTTGGATGAACTGGCTCTTGCCAAATTAGCTTTCAGGGATGGCCAAATAGGCCACACTTCCCTAGCCAAGCCACTGGCCCAGGCTGTGCCCTCGGTGGCTCTTGGTAAAATGGTACAGCCCTTTCTCTTGTCTCCACTGCATCTTTGGAGCTGGTTTTCTAGGAGACGTTTCTGTTTGAGAAGATAATCTTTTTCTTTTTTTAATTTAAATTCTTTATTGTTTAAAGTATTACATATGTTTCCTTTTTCCCCCATTGACCTCTCCCTGCCGCTCCCAACCCCCAGGACATGCCCTCACCCCCCTACTGTCTGTGTCCATTGGTTATGCTTATATGCATGCATACAAGTCCTTTGGTTGATCTCTTACCTCTCCCACCCCACCCCCCTCCCCACCTCCTACCCTCCTCTTTCTTCCCTCTGAGGTTTGGCTGTCTGTTCAATGCTTCTATGTCTCTGGATCTATTTTTGTTCATCAGTTTATAGTCATTATATTCCACAAATGAGTGAGATCATGTGACATTTCTTTCTCTGACTGGCTTATTTTGCTTAGCATAATACCCTCCAGGTCCATCCATGCTGTTGCAAATGGTAAGAGTTCCTTCTTTTTTACAGCAGCATAGTATTCCATTGTGTAGATGCACCACAGTTTTTTAATCCACTCATCTGCTGATGGGCACTTGGGCTGTTTTCAAATCTTAGCTATGGTAAATTGTGCTGCTATGAACCTAGGGGTGCATATATCCTTTCTGATGGGTTCTTCTGATTTCTTGGGATATATTCCTAGAAGTGGGATTACTGGGTCAAATGGCAGTTCCATTTTTAACTTTTTGAGGAAACTCCCTACTGTTTTCCACAGTGGCTGCACCAGTTTGCATTCCCACCAGCAGTGCACGAGGGTTCCTTTTTCTCAACATCCTTGCCAGCACTTGTTGATTTGTTGATGATAGCCGTTCTGACAGGTGTGAGATGGTACCTCTTTGTCCTTTTGATTTGCATCTCTTGGATGATTATTGACTTGGAGCATAGAGAAGACAATCTTTCAAAGGATAAGGAAATGCTGAAAGAGGAAGCCTGAGAGGAGTAACTCACCCCCCAAAACAAGTTCTCTGCCAGGACTTCACCATTCTCCTGGGGCATGACGGGAGGCCAGGAGTGCAGGCACCTCGGAGGGTTTTTCAGATCCTAAAAACTGCCCAGGTACCAAGAGACTAATGCTGCCTGCTTTCAGCTACTGAAATGAAATGATGTTTGAAAGACCAAGTCATTACTCCAGTAGCAAAAACTGCCTTGAGCTCTTTTCTCTTAGTTTTTAAATGTATGTCATCTCTAGATAAAACAGCCTAGCATAATGTGAGCCTGCAGCCAGCCCCTTCTCCTGTGCACTGAGGACTTAAAGGGCTTGCTCAGAGGAGGGTTCTCACAAGTCAGAGTGATGGCTCAGGATCCTTCGTGGTGCGGACACCCCTCCTCCCCCACCCTGGCCAGACCCCACTCATCCCCACCCCCACCCCCAGTGGCACAAATAAGTTTGTCCTCTTAGAGGCAAGAATGAAGGGTGGGAAGACTTGTTCTCTGAATGTCAGGTAAAGTGAGGCTGCCAGGGTTGGGTGATGGAAGAGGACATTACTGGGTAGGGCACACATCCCCACAGAGGGGAGGAAAGAAGTCATTAGAGTTTCTGCAAGAAAGGGGCTGTCTGGGGAAACTACAATAAAGGACACCTAGAGTAGTGAAGTTTTTTTACTTTTAGAAAAGGTGTTGGGAGCTTCACTAAGCTGGACTGGGCCCGTTTCATCTCCCCGCACTGCTGACTGCTCTCGTAGCGCACACAGCTGCCCGAGTCCTTGCACAGGCTCCTGTGTCTGTGCCTCCTGCCACACTGCTTTTGGTCTAACATTTAGCTTGTATCTACCTGGTATTTTAATTAATTGTGGGGGCAGGTGATTGCTTCTGTTTTAGAATGTTTTCAGTATGAGTTAGTGGTTTTTATTAAATTGTCAAGTAGAGTGGCTCTTCTCCTTCCCTTTGAAAGACAGACATACCGATGCTCACCTTGACAATTCACTGTGGCGTTGGTTCTGGCACTCTGGGCAGCTGACCTGTCCCTTAGCCCATCTCCTCCCCCAGCCCCGCCAAGTATTGTCAGCCAACTCAGGAGCCGGGATCCAGGCTGTTTGCTGGAGTGTGATGCTTTTCCCTCCGCCTGCAAAGCCAGGAGTGGAGAAGAATGCAGAGTAGACGCAGTCCATTCCCCGAAACACCTGCAGCTGCTTTGCCTGTACCCTGGGCCTGATGAAGTAAATGCATTAAGATCTTTAAATGCGTTTTTGTGTTACAATTCTGCCTTGGGCATTGGGTCAGTGGATGTGGTGTAATCCAGGGATTGTTGCTGGTGTGAGTATAAATGGCCAGTGCTTTCCAGCAAGCTTTCCTGTAGCCACCTGCTGTTCCCCCTGGGTACTTACAAATGAGCTATGAGGTCAGTGAGCTGTCCTGAGCTTTAAGAAACTCTGAACTTGCTGGAAAAAGGTGATTCTTTTCTTCTAATGAGCTTGCCTGGTCACTTCAGTCACATGGGTCAGGCGTCTTTGTCATTTATTTTTTAAGTGGGCCCTTTAGATAGCAAATGGTACCTGTGGAGATTTGGGGGTCCTTACCTAGGTCTCTCGGGGCGTTTCTGGAGGCTGGGGTAGGCTCTGCTTGCTGGAGCGCATGTGCACCTGTTGGAGCAGCCTCGGATTTTCCTCCTCACTGGCCACGCCTGCCAGGGCCTCGGTGCCGGGCTGCAGCTGGCACCCCAGGACCCACGTGTCCATGCACAGGCGGTGTGTGCCGCCAGCTCAGGCTGCACTCCAGTGGGTGGGTCTACAGAGCCTGGGTCCCCACAGCTTGTTGGTATTTTTAGATTCTGCTTGAACCTTGGACAATTTGAAATTCAAATGAACAAGAAAGTGTAAAACATTTCTGAAGAGTGAGGTAAAAACACCAAGCACTGGCGCCGAGGCCTGCCTGGTCCCTGGTCCCTGCCCTGACTAAAAGGGGGGCCTCCAAATTGGGGGAAGCTTCAAGGAAACAGCTGTTTAATTAAGGCCAAAAGTGTCCAGAGCTGCCCAGTTCTGTCAACTTTAAATTGTGCTTTTTATTCCAAGACAAAGTCGAAAAGCAACATTTCAGTCTGGCGGGGATCGAATAAAAATGACAAGGGCTCAGACTTTGCATGTGAATTCTGGGTGCCCTTTCTTTGTCTCCCTTAGGTAATTCCATAGAGAAAGATCGTTCTAACCCCTTTAATTCTTAGGGTTTGGAAGGAAGTGCTGGCCTGGGGGCCCAGGGCCTCAGCCAAAGGTAGGGGCTGCACTGCCCAGGCCTGTGGGTGAGGGAGCAGCGAGGCAGGGCAGGGAGCTGCAGGGCAGGCCTGCTGTGGTTCAGCTGCCCCGAGGCCTGCCTGCCAGAACTGAGCGGTGGAGGACACAGACTGTCCTGGGGCCCTGGGCGAGGCCTCTGTCTTGGTGCTCCTCTGGGGCAGCCATTACTGCTGGGTTTTGTAAACAAGTAAGTGAAACAGAAATATCGCAGCAACTTTCAAAGCACTGAGAGCAAGGTGTTGAGTGTATGCCATCTCTGCCTAATGACAGCATTTGTACACATTGTTCTTGATCATCATTGCTTCGTCTTAGAATACCCTGGTCAGCAGAGGTGAGGGTTAGCAGTGGGTGAGCTCATCTGAATGAATTGTGTGCCTTTCAGGTGTTCACTTGAAAAGCTGAAGGGTCAGGTCAGAAGTTTGGTTTCCATCAAATGAGCGTCTTTAGAAACCTACATGTCAGAACTCCGAATCCTGGGAGAATGAGCCTCGGGCCCATTTTCTGCTGGAAATGCGTGTCAGGGCCATCGTGTTGGGCATCTTCAGGTTTGTGTGGCACATGGCTCGGTGGTCCCGGCCCCAGGTCTGCGTCAGGACGGCCGTGTCCATAACACTTGCTTGTACCATCGGCACCCTCCGCTGAAATGCCTGTCCTCCCACGAGCACCCACAGGCCTCTGTTAAGGGCGTATGCACTTCTCTTTCACACAGGACCCTTTGGGGACAGAGTTAGACAGGTGTCAGGTTGTGTTTTTGCCTCATGCCATAATCTGTCTCTGATGATGACAGTCAGGGAAGCTCCTGATCTCTCCTCACCTTTTGCCGCCCACAGCCACAGGTATGTGCAGGGCCCTGGGATGAGCCCCTGGTGGTTCAGCCACGGTGGCTGTCTACACAGGCATTCTCTCCCTCCCCTGTTGCTGCCTCTGTAGTTAAGGAAGGTTCTCTCGTTCTGAGAGTGTAGTTGCCGGAGACCTTCTGGAGGCATTCCAGCCCAGCTCACCAGGGCGCTGCCTGGTATCACCTGCTGTGGTCTGGCCGCCTGTCCCTCTCCCCACGCCCACGATGGCCAGTCAGGTGCCAGGTAATGGCAGGCAGATAGGGGCCCGGAGTGCGAGGCCGTGGGACTGCTCACAGAGCTGCGGCCTCCCCTCACTCCCTGTTTAGTCAAGGGCTCATCCCAAATTGCTTTCGTGCCAGCGAGCAAAGACATGCCCACACAGGTTCCTGAGTGTGTTGTGCAGATTTACCAGAAACACCTCTGGCAGCTGGGAAGGAGCTCTGCCTGCGGCCTCCCCCGCGGCCAGTGCTCCATGCAGACCAGTCGCCTGGGCTCCACGACATGGGCCCTGTGGCCTAGCAGGGAAAGGGCTGAGGTGCAGCCCCAGTTAGCAGGCAGGTCATAGCTTCAAAAACGTTTTCATTGGGCGTTTTCCTCTCTTGTGGGGGTCAGCATCCTTTTACTCATATCCTCCTCCCCTTTATTTCTCCTAATCCCTCCAAAGCACTGCATGGTAACGAAAGTACAGCTCTCGTTAGCAAAAGTATACTATACTGACTTGTCCTGAAAAGTGCATGAAGCCGAACTATGGGGCCTAATGGGAGTGATAGATATGGGTTGTGTGTATGTGAATAAGTAAGTGACTTCAACGTTGACATATAACTTTTTTTGTTTAATATATTTTCATTGATTTCAGAGAGGAAGGGAGAGGGAGAGAGAGAGAGAAACATCAGTGATGATAGAGAATTATTGATCAGCTGCCTTCTGCACATCCCCTGACCAGGAATTAAACTGTGACCTCCTGGTTCATAGGTCGACATTCAACCACTGAGCCACGCCGGCCAGGTGATATGTAACTTTAAAATCAGGGGAAGTAATTGTGTGATGACACCAAAGCCTGGGCCACAGCAGCTGCTCAGTTCAGTCCCTTGTGTGTTTGTGCCTCTGGACACGCCTTGTTTGACCTTCTCTGGAGAGGCCGCCATAGGCTCCGGTGAACGGTGTGGAGGGCGGCCTGGCCAGGGTGGAGGCCGCCAGTTCCCTCTGCTCTCACTGCTCATCACTGAGGTTAGGAGCAGGCATCTTCCCATACCCAGCTCAGTCTCCAGAATTCCACCAAGAGTCATCGAAAGTCCATGGCACTAGCACTGGTTTCTGGAACTAGATCTGTGGGCACCAGGAAACGAGGATAAAGGCCCGTCCCACTCCCCGAGTCATCTCCACCCTCCGGTATCCCACTACTGACGCTGCAATGCACGTCGTCGATGGGCTGCTGTCCGTGGGTAATACCTGTTCAGCATTTGGGACAAGTTCCAGCAGGCACCCTCCTCCCGATGAGTGATCCTCACAGGAGCGGGAACCGAGCTCACTAAGCCTCTAGTAACCTCGGCACGGCCACTTGGGAAGCCAGCTTTCCAAATTGCCCAGTGAGTTACAATGCTGTGGACCCTCCTCTTACCAGCACCACCCCAAACTTAGCTGCTGGTCCGTGGTTTTCACCTTTCAAAAATGCAGTGCCAGGTGCTAATGTGTGTTTAATAGAGGTTCACAGAACTTGGTGGAGAAATGAGGGGTGTTGGGCTGGATGGAGAATCCGTGGGCGGGTAGCAAGAATATGTGGAAGTTTCTGTCACCCCTGGGGCTCTCAGATCCACTAAGTTGCTGCCCCCTAGCTGTTGGAAGGCAAGCTAAGCAGAGTTGTAGGGTGCGTGGGTAGGACAACACTGGAGTGTCTTCCCTCCGCTCCAGTCTGCCTCGTGAGATGTGAGCCTGAACCAGGTCCACATAAATTTCACGGGCAATCCATTTCCTGCTACTTTTATTCAACGAGCACCATTCATCAGGAGAGATAAGCCCTAGGACATCCTCCTGCATCACCCCAATATCTTAAAGAAAGGGAAGGGAGGGAGCAGGGGTCCTCCCACCCCTCACTGTAGACGCTAGGAATAAAATGCCTGCTCACACTTGCTCCCCCCATCAGGTGGGCTCTGCTGCTTGGTAGGTGGGGGGGTGCCCGTCAACGCTTTCTGCTGGGAAATCCCTTAGGAGAAAGGCAGCTGGTATTTCGATAGCTTCGAGTAATGGACTCATCAGTAAATAGAACACGTGAGCTCATTAAATCTTCACTTTGCCCTTTTGGACCCAAGTGGGAGCTCAGCTTTCTTCA